>NC_044060.1:12997908-13077908 GCF_902167405.1 Gadus morhua
ATGTCTGACATGTTCTCATGTTCATGTCAACAAGCGGAAGCTATTAATAAGAGCTGCACTGGGACTTGAAGATCAGAACTAACCCCAGAGCTGGTAGAGCACACCAGACCAAGTCAACACCAAATCAAGATCCACCTGAAGACAAACTAAACCAAGGCCAGACCAAGGAGCACCTCAAGCCCCAACAGAAGTCCAGTAAAGAACCATGGAGCTCAAGTTCCTCCTCTTGGTGGCCTTCATCTTCTCCAGCGGCCAGTGCCTGGATACGGACCCCTCCTCGGACTTAAACGCTGAACTGACCGTCTGCCAGCCCGACAGCTGCACCGTCATCAGCGAAATGTCCGCCATGCGGGAGCGTCTGGCGGCCATGGCCCGCACGTAGGATGGCCTGCTGGAGAGCGTCCGCTCCCTCACGGCGGAAATATTTAATATTTTCAACCTCACTTTCTACTACAGCACTCACTGCATTTTCTGCAGGAAATGCATTTTCTAGTTTATTCATATTATTTTATCTGTGAATGTTGGCCCTTTTTTACTTTATGATCTTACTTTTTATATTTATGTTTGCAACTTTATACTAATATTTGATTTTATATTTATATTATCTATAATACATTTTAGTAGACTGAATATAGTGTTTGCTTTTAAACATATGGAATGTCTCTTTTTGAAGAATGGAAGAAGATAAGCCTAATTTGTAATGTAAAGGAGGTAGGGATGATGACCTTACCAGATGAGATGAGTTCTTTTCTTTGTGTGCGTGAGTATCTGTGTGTGTTTGTGTGTGTGTGTGTGTGTGTGTGTGTGTGTGTGTGTGTGTGTGTGTGTGTGTGTGTGTGTGTGTGTGTGTGTGTGTGTGTGTGTGTGTGTGTGTGTGTGTGTGTCCACACACCCACACAAACCCACACACATGCACACACATGTGCATGTGTGTGCATGCATGCCTGTCTGCGTATCAATATTCCTTAACAGCAACCATATTTGAGTGGCCGCAGCTGGAGTGGAGGGAATGCTGTGTGAAATGTTTAAGCAGCTGAAGTTATGGTCTTGGATCCGGCTGGAAAATCAGAGAAGATCGTTATTCGAACAGTTAGATACGTTTGGTTGTTATTTTGCCCCAAAAATCCCCCCCCCCCCCACCCCCCCAAAAAAAAGAAAAATCCAATGGAGGTCTGGAAGGCTGATGTGTTTGAAGAAGTCAGAGAGAGAAGCCTGGAGCGATTCATCACGCCCGTCTTACCACTATCTTCAAACATAAGCCATCTGCTCCAGTCATTCATCAGCAATAAAAAAAAAAAGGAGAGAGAGGCGTGAAAAAAATGTGGTGGTGGACTCAAGGCCCAGGGATGGCCTGCGGCTGTTTCTTGTGGCAGCGTGGAGATGCCTTGCTAATAGGAAGCAGAGACAGGCTCAGGGGTCCCTTTCGATAAGGGGTCACTTGCTAAGTGGCGTGATCCCCGGTTCGGCCTGGGAGAAGCGGACGGGTGAATGGCGCAAAAAATTCACAAGATGACAAACTTATGCAGACAGCTTGAGACGGCAATGCAGGCTTTGAAGGCAGTAAGGGTGTCAGTGGGCAAGAGGCCAAGCCCCATAGTGTACATGCACACATGCCTTCCCCTGAAGACACCAGTCATTCACTCACTCCTTTGGTGTTGTCCTCATAGGGGGACGACATGTGAATAATTTACTGGGGAAAATGTATTTGGGAATGATTGCCCTTAAAACTTGGCGACAGGCTGCCAAAGTCTATTCAGGGATTGTTTAAGCGAGAAATTCAGCAGGGTCATGATCCACAGAACGGGTTAATAAAGGAAGCAGAAACAGGAACTTGAACAACGGCTTTTGGCTTCTCAAACGTGGATCTACCTCTTTCTCCTTCTTTGCTCAACTATGAAGTGCGTAATAACATTTATTGCACACATTTCTCACCTGCGCTTTGTTTAATGAGGAGGGTGAATATCCACGCCCTGCCAAGTTCCTGTCAGGAGTCAGGGCCGTTTGCAACGCTGATGCGCCAGCCAAACAACGGGTGAAGAGAGACAACTGCACCCCCAAGCCCCATCTCCTAGAACCTGTTCGGGTCACGGGGATGGGCGAGGCCGCGTACTCTTGGCCAACTTTTCTGTTGATCCAGTCCCCCACCTCGAGTGAAGGTACGCATTGTTAACAGCAAGCCCACAACACGGTCGTTCCTATCCAATTCTTTTCAACAGGTGTTTACCTGTGTCCACATCACTCACGTTCTCGCACTGCTGCGCACAGCCGCCGAAAAGCCATTATTCTCTGGTTGACTAAACGTCTTTGAAAGATGGGCCGGGACTGGGGAGAATCTCTTGTATATTTGGCCGTGCTTGTTTTATAAGGCCATGTCAATAGAATATTTCATAGAAGAAGCGATGGCCTGGAACAGTTTTTGTTCTCTGCCAGCGGAGGAATGTGCTTATTTGAGGCTCTTTGAAAAGATGACTTCTGCGTACCACGGCAGGCACGGCTAAGCAGCGCTTTGTCTCTGTGTTTTTAGTGTGAACGCATTATTGCCAAGGAGGATTCCAACTCGCTCTCGCTCTCTCCTTTCTTTTCAGCCTCTATCTCCCAGGAGAAAGGGTCAAACACGGAATTTTCTTTGCATAGAATTTAGATTACCACAGTTCCACACTGCATCGTTGAGCCTTATTTGCAGTTTGTGTACAAAGACCACAGGTGTGCTGCATGGTTAAAGCTATTATTAAAATGTTCTCCGGCTGAAGCCCTGCCAGAGTTTCCCACTTGGTTCACCACATTTCCTGAATAAACCAGTGTGTTTTAGACGCAGTGACTCGCACAGTGGCTTCACCACACGCTTGTTGTGGGTGGCTTAATTAGCGGGCTAAGTCACAATGACCCTGCCTTGGTAAAAGCAATTACGCCGTCAAAGAATCCATCAAGGCTTTAGGGGACAAAGGTGGAAAACTCAATTTATCTGAAAGTAACTGGATCCCTGTTTACTTCATGGTAGAGCATATATGCTCCCCTGTTTGTCAGTCTATGTATGTGTGTGTGTGTGTGTGTGTGTGTGTGTGTGTGTTTGTGAGTCATATATGTTTACAAGAAATTCTTTAAACGTAATTACTTTATCTTGAGAGTATCAACTGTGGAGAAATGGCAATTAAATGGTATGTTAACTGCCAACGTGTGTGTGTGTGTGTGTGTGTGTGTGTGTGTGTGTGTGTGTGTATGTGTGCGTGTGCGTGTACATGTGTGTGTGTATGTGAGCGTGTGTGTGCCTGTTGTTTCAGTGCCTTCTATTCATAGGGACCAGCTTAGACAAACAGGGTTAGTCAAGGTTATCTGAAATCACTTAACTTCTCACTTAACTTCTCATTTGCTCAACCATAACCATTACAGTGCTGCAGTAATTAGTTTTAATTCACCATTTATTGCAATATTTTTTATCCATTACTGTGTAATGTTTCATTAAGACTCTGGAACCTTAATTGCTGTAAAAAAAATAAATAAATAGAATTGAATAGCCCTTGAATAACTCTTTAAAGTAAAACTAAACTGAAAGCTGAAACACAATGTGAAAAACACTGTGTGTGTCTTAAAAGACAAAACCGCTAACATTCCATCAGTGAAAAGAATCGACCCAAATGAATCAAACGTTCTTCCTTTATCCTTTTATAGAACTTCTCACTCCCTCTCTCCCTCTCTCCCTCTCTCTCTCTCTCTCTCTCTCTCTTTCTCTCTGGTCTCACTGTGAGAGGCTGGCTTATTAGTGGAGGCTTTGGGAGCACTTTTGTCACTACGTCGAGAACACAAAGAGAGAAAAGGAATCCTCATCTCCTTTGCTCTCTCTCTCTCTCTCTCTCTCTCTCTCTCTCTCTCTCTCTCTCTCTCTCTCTCTCTCTCTCTCTCTCTCTCTCTCTCTCTCTCTCTCTCTGTGTCTTTTCCTCGGAGGTCCCCTTTTGCTAGCCTGACAAAAGTATAGAGCCTGGGTGAATAGGGGTGGGGTGGTGACAGTGCTGAATGGGTCCAGGAGGAGCGGGAAGAGGGTGGTGGGAGGTGGGGTGGTAGGGGAGAGAGAGAGAGAGAGAGAGAGAGAGAGAGGGGGCGTGGATAGGTGGGGGGAGGGGGGGGGAAAGGTGGGGGGGGGTGGATAGGTGGGGGGGGGGGGGGGGGCTCACTCATGCAGAGAGCTCCCAGATCCTCTATACCTGCCCTGGAGAGAAGAAGGGCCAGCTGCCTCCTGTGGGACGTTTCCCTGGGCTCAATAGGGACCTTGTGAAAGGAGCCCGGACAAGCTCGCTGAATACCAAGAGAGAGAGAGAGAGAGAGAGAGAGAGAGAGAGAGAGAGAGAGAGAGAGAGAGAGAGAGAGAGAGAGAGAGAGAGAGAGAGAGAGAGCATGAAAGAAAGAGAGAGAGAATGAGAAATGGAAGTTAGTGAAGGATGTAGAGAGGAGGTGGAGGGGGAGGAGGAGGAGCGGCAGGGCGTAGGGTTTGCTATAGACCATCGTTACGGCCCCGCTGGGGCCCGAGTCCCCAGGGTTTTGGCCCTGAAGAGAGGAGCAGTGTGGATTAATCAATCATAATGGAAATTAGGATGTCACAGTGAAGTGGCCGCAGCAGTCCATTATTTGTCCAGTTCAAAGAGAACGAGAGTGGCTCAAATTAAACCAAGCTTGACTAGGTCGCTTCTGAAGCTGACGAGCGTGGAAAAAGATTACTTGAAGGGCCCTTCCCACTGGATGGTACAGGAGTGGCGTCGTGTTGTACTGAGGGATCTCTGTGTGGCAGGTCTCCCATGATAAATGATTGCTGCTATTTTGCATTTTTATTTTCGGCTCATGTTTTTGTGCTTTGATAAACTTTCAGAGCCAAGCCCCCCTTCATACCCTCTCTCTCCCTCCCTCTTTCTATCCCCCACTCTCTCCTGCTCTCTCTTTATATCCTCCACTCTCTCCCTCTCTCTCGCTGTCTCTTATCCCCAATTGGCTTTCTTTAGTTGGCCAAAGTGTTGCCTTGCTCCGCTATTGCTGTACTCACCCACCATGTGTGTGTATGTGTGTGTGGCCGTGTGTGTGGCCGTGTGTGTGTGTTTGTTTTTGTGTAAGGGAGGTCAGAGCCACAATCCACATGGGTGCTGTTCTACTCTTCTGAACTGCTAGGCTGTGCTCTATTTCTTTATGCTCTCTCTCTCTCTCTCTCTCTCTCTCTCTCTCTCTCACTCTCTCACTCTCCTTTCTCCCTTTCTCTCTTTCTCTTTCTTCCCCTTCTCTTCCCGTCTCTATGCACCTTCCGGCCTCTTGTCCTCCATCGCCTCCTTCTTTTCCTAATCAGCCTCAGCCCCCTAACCCCCCCCCCCCCCCCCCCCCCCCCCCCACACCCTCCCTCCTCTTCCCCCCGACTCCCCACCATACCTCAACACTTTCCATGCCAGCTTCCCCCCCCCCCCCCCCACCTCGTCAGGCCCCTAGGCCTCGGTTGCTGCTAATAGGATAATGGCTGCCATGTTATGCACACTTAAGTCCCACAGAGTAGCACTCAGGGCACTGTGGCTGTGTGTGTTACTGTATGCGTGTGCCTGTGTACATGTTTACGTGTTTTTGTATTATGAGGCCTTCAACCATGCTGTGAGAAAGGCGTAAAATGTATACTTCATTTTCCCCTGTGTGGAATTTGTGGTGAGCAAAATTTAAAAGATATGACCACAGTTTAACTTCACTGGGAACAAATCAGCTGTAACTGCCACGGAGCAATACTACAGCCCTCTGCCCCCCCCCCCCCCCCCCCCCCCCACTCCCATTCTCTTCATTAGACAGGCTTTGCCGAATGTCCAGCTGAGGCCACTTGAAACGGACCGTGGGCCCTTTCAAAAACAGGGGGACCCTGAAAACCCTCATCTCCCAAAAGACCTTCGACAGCTCCACCATTCATCTGTCTAAATGGGCCCTGGGGCCCGGGGCCTTTCTGTACTGTTTAACCAGGAGCTTTCAGACCTCTCAACAGGTTTAAGCCCGGCCTCAACATCAAGGCTTAACGAGCTTAGTCCAGCTCACAATCTGTTTTTGCCTGTGGAGTTTATTGCAAGATTTCTACACAGAATGCAGTCAGGACAGGGCTTTTAATTAAGGGATTTTAATCACTTGCCTATTGTCCATAAAACGTCCGGAAGCTTATCGTCCAGAGACCCCTTGAAACTGTATTTTTCAATAAAATAAAAAACACAAATTCTTAAATCCCTTTAAGCCCTTTCTAAGTTATTTATTTCATAATAATGGCAATCAACAGCCTGAGAAACTGAAGATTTCATGCTATAATTATAACAATATAATGTAAATGTAGTATAACTTTGAGAATTGTGTGATACAACTTTAATTTGAAAAAGTTGGCGAAGGAAAAGCAAAGATGATGTCACAACAAAAGCGCCAGTTGGACTTTTTTGAGCTATCGCCAGATTCCAAAGGTGCAGTGTAAACTGCCGAGCAGATGTTTTCTGCTCGCAAAGCACGCCAAGTTCCTCCTCTAACAGAAGAGACTTTTCGCCACACATCTCTGCTGTGAAAGCCTGCTAAACCCATCGGCCTCCTCTGTTCTGTTAAACACTGTCGAATGAAACAGCCGTAAACGACAGGTATGGGAGGATAGAGGAAACAGAGACAATAAGAGCGATGCAGAGAGGGGGCCAGAGACAGAGTGAATGAGGGAGGGAGAGGAAAAAGGGGGAAAGACAAGAAAGTATGCTTGGCAACTAAATATCTTTCATCCACTATTGCTATAAAAGCCTCAAATGAAGAATAAAAGTGGAGCGAAAGAGAGTGACTCAAACCCCGGCCTCAGGTATCTGGAGGCAGCTGGAAGAGTTTTGAACGCTGGCCGCTGGACAGAAACCGGAGCGCAGCGTGTACCTCAGCTTTGTTCTCTGGAGGAATGTCAAAGATCAAGCAACCAAACGCTCTGTTCTGAGCTCACACTGAGCGCTGGTGAACACATGCCCGAAAACATGCGCACACACATTCACATCATACGAACACGCACACACCAGACGCACGCACACACACACACAAACCTTTGGTATGATTTTATGCTTTGTTTCTCATTCTTAATAATAAAACAATGTAGCAGTAACGCAAACCAAATCATTACAACAATTCTATTAATGTTGCGGGCTTAAAGCCCATTGCGTAAAGGCGTAAAGCCTGCCAATGACTTCCACCAGCCTTATTTGAATACATTATGCTTTGCAATACTACGTGGCTCTTGAGTGTATGACCTGATCGAAAAGCAAAGCCCTCGTGAATCACAGTTTGCTTGGTGATTTAATGCAGTCAGTTGCACAATACATGGAGCAAGTGTGACCATGCAACAGATGTCTGGATTTGTAGACAAGAGAAGCATTAAATTGGAGTAAATCGAAAAAGATCCGGACACATGAGAACAGTTTTGGGAAACAACTCCGCAAGAAACACGCACACAAAATGAAGCACACTTATTTCCACCTAAAACCATTTTCCCCACTCGTTCTGAAGCCCTGACAGACAGTGAGTGGCGCATGCACCCGCATGGCATGCTACGTGACTAATGGTATATCCATTTGACCTGGTCACCCCCAGACATGACGAGCAGATTAGTTTTGCTGCTAAGGTGCTGCTATGTGTCAAGCCTAGATGATGCTCCCCACCCCTAGTTTTCCACTCCGCTCACACAAACAACCGCACGCACGCACGCACACATGCACACACACACACACAAACACACACACACACACACACACACACACACACACACACACACACACACACACACACACACACATACATACCCACACAAACACACACACACACACACACACACATACCCACACACACGCACACACACACACACACACACACACACACACACACACACACACACACACACACACACACACACACACACACACACACACACACAGGGAGTCAGACGAAGGCACTCCTTCCTGTGCTGATCGGTTGTGCTTATTTAGCTCGGGCACCTCAGGCGTTTCTTGGGTTCCAGGAGCGTGACGAGACAGATGCACCGCGGTTCCGCATGTCTAACGCCGACCAGATACCCTCCAATACCACCCACCCACCCCACCCCTCTTTCTGACTCTTTTACTCACTTTTCCCTTCCCTCTCTCTGCTTGATTTTTCTTATTTGCCGGTGTCGGTCTATGCGGCTGGCTAGGTGAGCTGGTGAGCTGAATATCTCAGAGACTAAAGTAAACTCTTTAGGCTGATGGACTTGGATGTTGAACTATACAGAATAACACATGTGAAGTCTTAATGCAAAGGGTTAATATATATTGTAAATGGACTATATAAATAAAGTTGTATTTGATTTGTCTGATATATATAAAGAATAGATGTACCCTAAATTAAATTGTAGACGCATGTGTGGGGCCCACTGTAATGTTGGGCATATTAATGGTCACTGGACACTCTCCCCCCGAATTCTTGTGCTATGTCATCATGTGTTGTTTTTATGGTTCAGTTTATTGTTTTGTACGTTGGTGATCTTGGGTGGGTTGGTGGTTTTTGGTTGCAGGGAGGGAAGCTCTCAGGCGCTTTGGGGCAGCTTCTGGGGTCCTTCGGGTAAGATACAGGAGAGCTTTCTACTTTTTCTCTTTTTCTAATGTTTTCTGCACTGCCTCATTCCCTATTTCCTTCGCTATCTGTGTTGCATTTGTGTATATGTGGCTCTCTAAATAGGTAAATATGTAAAGCGATGGCCTAAACTTGATTAATTGGAATATATTTTAAGCTACTGTCAATTGCTGTGTGTCTGTTCCAGTAGATAATTTGATATACGTTGTAATAGTATTGATGTCCCCTCCAAAAAATACTGTTCAAAACAATTCCATCTTTGTGTCCTAACATTTTAAGGAAATCTGCGCCCTTGGCTCTGCCTTACAACATGGAAGCAAAATGTGCAGTTAAGGGCTGACACAAGCTAGTGTAAATCTCCTTAACTCTGTTAATCTCCCTGTGATTTCGATAGTAGTAAATTAGAAATTATCATAAAAGAGGTAGTACCTTAATACCTGCCGTTACCTTCCGCTTCAGGTGAAAGACGGCATTCGGCTCACAAAGGTTCCAGCTTAGACTGCCCTCAAATGAGGAAGATGCGTGTGAGTGTTCACGTGAGGTGCGTGCGGAAAGGAGCTCTTGATATCACATGAACAGTGAACGGAACCAATCATCTGTAAGTGAAAAAAATATGTATATTGAATTAAAAAAATATTCTAAAATTGTTTTTACGTATTTTCTCTGAATTCTCAGCATGATAAATATGAGGTACGGTGTATGAGCGTGAGAACTGGGTTGTTATGCGTGAGTCTAACAGTCAAAGCGACTCTGCAGCTCTGTATGTAAACCTTGGCCACATTTTTTCAGGGTTGCAATCTTTCACGATTCTGTCGTGTGGTGTGACACACGCTTTCGTGTTCGGGTTCACTTCTCACGCCAAAACAATTCTCGTGCCAAAACACAGCGACAGAGGTGAACAAGCCAACGTATTAAGGTTAAATCTTAATTGTTAAACCAAGCTCAGGTCTTTGATAATAGAAGATCGCTGAGCTTTTGAAAACCGTGTTTTTCATAATGTGTTTCCATGGAACTGTCTCTTGACTCCCTGAGTGGTGTCCAATGCTTATCTTCATGTATATTGGACAGCTGGTCAAGTTCACACCCAGGAGCCTAGAAGGCGTTCAAGCAAGATTTGGATATTGGAAGAAACAGGTCTTTGACTTTCATGAGTGAACAAACCTGTTGTTGGGTTAGTGTGTCTAATGTTGTACTGAACTTAACTGCCTGTTGATCACACTAGCGGATTGGTAAAACACCAATAGTATTCTTTAATTCTCATCGCTCCAAAACCTGAGTCATTCCGATTGCTCGAAAAGCCGAGCCAGGTCGATTGCTTATAAACCCAGCCAGTCCAAGCACTGGAAACTCCAGCTGGTCCGAAAGTTCTAAAACCCCAGAAACCCAGATTGCTTGAAAAGCCAGGCAAACCAGATCACTCAAAAACCCCTGCCAATCAGATCTCTGAAAAATAAAATATAAGAATAAAGATTAAATAAATGTTTTATATTTCATTATGTTCAAATATTTCTATTCCCTGTCCAGTGTCCGGTAATCTGCTCCAACAAATCACAAACCATCCTCTTCCTGTCATTGGGGGTTAGGCCTCGACACATAAAGTCACACTTTCACAAATAAATCTCATGCCTATCTTGCGTTAATTCATATAGGCTGACAGCCGAAGAATGAAGTGGCTGATTAAATCCCTGTTGAAATTATACACAACTAGGCCTGGAAAACATCAGTGCGCACATTTCCATCCTGGCCTGCATGTTCCGAACCTAGGGAACAGCATGGAGAGCGTCCGCGGGACAATCTGGGTTTTTGACACCTGTGGGGGCAGAAGCCTCCAAGTCAAACACGCAGGGGTAGATTAAAACATGACCATAACGGGACATGTGCAGTGGAATCTAACTCTCTTCATGCCGAGGTGAGGGGGGAGAGTGCTGTGAAGTCTGGCAGTCTGTGAAGTCATTAATAGGAGAGAAGAACGGATATTGGAAAGAGACCCACATGGCTTGTGTTTCTTTTTTGGCTCTCGATTTATCTAAAAAAATGACCTCCTCTGTTTTTTTAATGTTCATATATTTAACTTGGCAAAATAAGATTAGTGGCTAATTGGAAGAGAGAGAGACATTAGAGAGACAGACATTTCAATTTGAATGCATCAACCATTTTCTTAATTTACCTGCCTGCATGTTTGTAAAGATTTGCAAAGATAGCTTACCCTGGAAGACTGGTAAGGACACGTTGTGAATGTATACGTGTGTTTTGTGTGTGTGTGTGTGTGTGTGTGTGTGTGTGTGTGTGTGTGTGTGTGTGTGTGTGTTTTTTGTGTGTGTGTGTGTGTGTGTGTGTGTGTGTGTGTGTGTGTGTGTGTGTGTGTGTGTGTGTGTGTGTGTGTGTTTGTGTTGCTAAGAGGGGACAGTTGCCTCTGCTTCTTGTCTATTTTGAGGTTTCCCAAACTAACTGGTAAAGTTGACCAGTTCTTCTGCATCTGATATGCACATCTTCCTATCTGGCTTCTGTCCAACATACTGCCAATCAGTCGTTAGAACCTTTTTAACAGTAACCGTCTAGAGTTAACAGGTTCAAATAAAATGAGAACATGCATGTTTTAAAATGCTACAGGTCTGAGTCGAATGCCATCTGACAATGAAATGTCTCTGTTTATTCTATCTCTGTTAAGGCATGTTCGACTTATTGGCATAAATATCATGGTTACATAAAGTCTCTTTCAGTCTTTTTCCAAACAAATTATTCCAATAAAATGTGTAATGCAATTAAATTCCAGGGGGTTAAATATTGGTAGTAAGAAAGGTATATGTCAAGGTGACTCAGGATTTTGGTCTTTGCGTTTTTCTATGTGTGTGTTTATATGTTTATGTGGTTTATGTGTGTGTGTGTGTGTGTGTGTGTGTGTGTGTGTGTGTGTGTGTGTATGTGTGTGTGTGTGTGTGTGTGTGTGTGTGTGTGTGTGTGTTTGTGTGCGTGTGCGTGTGCGTGTGTGTGTGTGTGTGTGTGAGTTTGTGTGTGTGTGTGCATGAGTGCCTTGCCTTGGGCAATTTCAATCCGTCATTTCAAAACCTGCAGTGGGGAATTTGTTTAAAAAATCACACCGTTGAATATATCAACAAGTTCAATCTCTACAATCTAAACAGACTAGCTATAGGCTGCCCCTAAGCTTTGGGTAATCTAGCAGTAGTGTATCAGAACCCAGTGTTGGCAGATCTGGCACGAAAATTACTGTGTGACTGTGTTCTAGATGTCTCTGAAGCATTCAGCTCCTTCTAGTTGTGTTGAGTGACATGGTTCAAAGTACATAGTGACATAGTATAAAGTACACAGAGTGACATAATTCCGATACAGTCATAAATTATTTTAATATGAAGTTAATCAGGGATTAATCCTGAGGGTTAAGCTACAGGTAGCGTGTTCTGTAGTAGTGGTGTAAGCATATTATCAGTAGAAAAGCGTCCACGAGATAAACTGAGGAACTTGACTAAAGTCACACTGGTGGTGGTGACTTAGGTCCCCCAATTCACTGTTAGCGTCTTTGGGTAATTGAAAAGCGCTATATAAATATAATGAATTATTATGAATAGCAAATCCCGATATGTGGAAATGTAAAAATTTACGGTGTTGTGTATGTCATACCAAAGATGTTTAATGCACCACACCCCGGGAGAATTTCACAACCTTCACACCTGCACGCCCTAGACCTGTTTAGCACCTGGTGTGTGCACATTCGCATGAATGCAATCATGTGTATATGTATGTGTGTGTCTGTGCTCGTGTATATCTGTGTGTGTGCGTGTGTGTGAGTGTGTGTGTGCGTGGGTGTGTGTGTATGTGTGCGATACAAATATGAGATAGAGCTCAAAGATCAGAGAAACTAAATCTAGACTGCAGGCGGCCGTTCCGTCGTAGGACAGAAATCCCCAACATGGGGATTTCTGTCCCCCCCCCCCCCCCCCAACTCCCCCGGGACAACCCCCAGGACCTCCTCAGCGCACTGATGCTTTTTCAAGTCACCTCACAACACACACCAACCCAAACACACACACACACACGTACGCACACACCCCCTGCAAGTCAGGAGCCTGGTTTCCATCACCAGGCAAATTATTAAAGTTCTGCTTTGGTCAAGGAACACAGCCTGGTTTCAAACGCCGTTATGACTCATGCCCGTAACTGTAACTGTGCTTACAAGGGAATAACAGCTGACTCCCTCAAAAAATAAACCCAAAACAAACAACCCTTAACTAAACATATACCCACTATATAATCCTGCATGCTAACTAATCATCTAGCGACATAGAAACCTTGTGCGACCTCGTTGTGTGTTCTAAGCAACATGCGACCGTTAACGCGTGAGTGCTTCATTTCTTAAAGTCTGCCGTGTTTGTTTACAGTTGGAAGAAGATAGATCTTTGAAACTGTTCCACTATTCCTACTCAACAGTGACTGCCATTCACAGAGCTCAGCTGCGGCAACGGAACTATCACGGACAGATGGGAAACAAGCCGCCATTACTTAGCATTGCTCATTTATCTCTAAACAGCCGCATTTAAACATAATTATCTCTATTGCAGGGCCCATCAAAACAGCACGACACAGGACATCTGTGTGTGTACAAGTGTTTGTGTGTGTGTGTGTGTGTGTGTGTGTGTGTGTGTGTGTGTGTGTGTGTGTGTGTGTGTGTGTGTGTGTGTGTGTGTGTGTGTGTGTGTGTGTGTGTGGTACGAACACACGAGTGCTGTGTTCACATGCACATGTGTTAATAGGGACTGGTGGAAAATTGAGATGCTGATAATGTTCCATCTATTTTTCTTGTTCCAAAGTGGCTTTTTTTTTTGTCTCACGCATGCAAATATGCACAACAGATGTTTTTGTGCATCGGGCCATGTTTTTACAGCTTTGGAACAGTTAGGGATCCTTATGGTAATTCAGTGTGTGCAGATCCATTGGGCTCCTCCACACCATTATTCCTCCTTGGTTTGTAGACTCATCTGTCTCATAAGTAAACAAGCTGCAATGGGTTTTGCACAAGAGAAGTGGAAGAATTTCATAAATATTTACGCCTGGTAATTCCACAAACCACGCAATACTGATTAGTATTACTATATCAGGTCTTATGATTCAAGAGTTACATTTTGATATGTTTTTTTTTTCAGAGGTTGTGAAATACAACGCTGCATTAAATCAAGAATGTTGTATGTCATATCTAATTAGCCAAGCTACATGGCTACAAGGCTTGCAGCCAACAGGCAATCAGGCGTCATTGTGGAGGTAAAGATGCATTACGGAGATCTATACACGATACACATAAAAGAACCGCGAGTAGCAGTATGTCTGCAGGAACATGTTCGGCATAGTGATACGTCTTCCATGGCTATTGCCAACATGCCTGTTCCCCTCCACAAACAACAGACCTAGCTAGCAGCTAGATGCTACCCCCAGGGCCCTAGCTTCACAGGTGCAAACTTTGGTATGCCTCTCCCCCCCCCCCCCCCCCCCCCCCACCCCCCCAGAGAAAAAAAACAAAAACTTGACCCTGTGTCATTCAAACAAAAACAAACTCCGGGCTGTAGGTGGCCAAGGTTGTTCCTTCCATGTTATTATTTCCACCGTCTATCCATTTCAACGGTCCGTTTTGTTGTTTGGATTTTTTTGTTTAAGGGACGCCGCCCGCGACTGCCCGACTACAAAGCCCGGAGAAATGTGTTAACGTGGGGTGTGAAAAGGGGGGTGAACGGGGTATTTGTTGTGACGTGTGTGTGGTGAGTGAGTGGCCATGTGTGGCGGACATTCCTGACGATGAGCTGCTGCTGGTGTTTTCTTTGTGCCCCGCTGAGATGTTTAGAGAAGCCTGCGCCCCGCCCCACGGCTCACCTGTTGAGCTTCTGACAAGCAAATAAATGGCTTCCATCATGGCGCAGATTGACCTCTGACCCCAGGGGATGGAGCGGGGGGGGGGAGCTTTGAGTTGCCCCCCCCTGCTAAACACTGGGTGTTTGAGAAGATCTCCACATACACATACACACACACACACACACACACACACACACACACACACACACACACACACACACACACACACACACACACACACACACACACACACACACACACATACACACAGACACACACACACAAACACACAGATGCACACACACACACACACACACACACACCCTCCGCTCCACAGCAGCTAAAGCATTGAGCTATTTAACACCTGTGGCTCCGTCTCGTTGAGCTCCCACATAGCCGTCCGATGCCACCTTCTATGTATACACACACAGAAACACACACACACACACACGGAATGCATGACCATTTGTCACTGGCGGGCATGTCTTGGACCCCAGGAAACGTTTTGTTACATCTTTACCGTGGTTGCCATGAGCTGCCGGATGGATTTCTCTGTTTATATTTGTCTTCACTTTGGGTGAATGCGTTCTGCAAGGTGCGGCGATGCATCACACATTCACACTCTGTGTGTTTTGCACACACAAACAGACGGACAGGTCTTCGCTTTAAGGGTGGCAGATGTAGTTTGTGGTTGAATGTGAACACAAGTGACAACAGAAAACGTAGGGGCCATCTCGATGCTGTGGAGGGGGATCCCTCACCGAGGGGGTACCAACCGCTCAAAGGCATTGTGGGTATGCAGATGTGAACCCCCTCCACAGAGCTGCCGAGGTGGGCCTGAAGTTAACCAACCCAGGACATCTGGAGTGTGGGTGCTTCTCCTATTTATTATTTTCTGTTGCTATCCGCTCACTCTTCTGCCACCCTTCCTTTCCCCTCTTCTCCTCCTCTCTCCTCCTTCCTTTTCCCCTTCTTTCATTGCTTTTCCCCCTTCTCCCCTCACTCCGTTCCCACAGTGACCCCTCCCTCCCTCCATGCTCTGGCTACTCCGTCATCCACCTTGTTATTAGCAGCGGATCCGCCTCATAGCACCGCGTCCACTACTGAACATGTGTCGCTTATCAGCCTCCTGGAAGGAGCTTCATTACCCAGAGCCCACACCCACTGAGCACGCTCAGTCTCCCGCAGGTCGGTCCTCTCCTACTGTTTGGTGGGAACACTTCCTTGTCTCACTGCCCGGATAAAGAGGACCTTGTTTCAGACATTACGACAGCATCGCATGTATGGATGCACGCACGCACGCACGCAGGCACGCACGCACGCACGCACGCACGCACGCACGCACGCACGCACCCACACACACACACATGGTAGACACAAAAATGTATTTTTTTGTGCAGCATTCAAAGTCCCCTACTAAAACAAACAGACACAAATAACACCGTGTCCCTTGTGAACATTAGACAGGTGTACAGCAGAGCACTAGAGGAATGTCACTGTTCACCTCGAGATTCCGCAAATGAACAGAAATGCTGCTGATCCAAACTGCTGCCACGCTGTAAAACATCCACGCCTGAATTTGTTCCACACTCTACGCTTAGGTGTGTACCTGTGTTTGTTTGTGTGGTTGTATGTGTGTGTGTGTGTGTGTGTGTGTGTGTGTGTGTGTGTGTGTGTGTGTGTGTGTGTGTGTGTGTTCAAATGGTTGATGTCTTCCGTGTCAGTGCATTGGGTGCTGGCGGCGGTGACGATCATGCTTCTGTCACAACTTTCCTATAGTTGCCACCAGATCCTCGGTCTTGACGGCAGCTCACTGCCTGTTGGGATCAGGTTCCCCTCATGTCCTGATCAAACTAAACGGAAGGACGTGCCATGTTTACTACCATTTCTTACATTGAAGTGCAGCGTCATAGCCTCCGCATGCACGGGTTTGGATGATGATGATGATAATGATGGTGAGGATGATGATGGTGAGTATGATAATGATGGAGAGGAAGACGATGATGCAGCATCGCTAACGTAAGATCAACAATATCTGCACCAAAATGACATGTTGCAAAAACATTTGCCAAAAACATATCAGTTTACCAGGAGGCCAAACCTGCCTCCTTCAAATGTAAAGATGGCTCTTTTGTTTCATTTAAGAACTTCCTTCCTCTTCACAAACCAAATTGATTAAACAAAAAAACAACAACAACAACATGGATAACTTGTATTCTCTAGATAGTCTTTGATCTAAAGCGATAGCTGAAGGGAAAATTGTCCAAAGTTCAGGCGTATGAGTGCGTAATGGTGATCTGGTGGGAGATCCCATAGCCTGCTTGGCATGATGGAGCCGCCTACCACGAAGAATGCCTTGGGCTGTTTGTCAGAGGCTTACTGTAGACAGCTCGGTACCCATCCGGCCTTTAAGACAATATCGATAGCATGCCATCGACAAATCCACATCTAATGTCATACCTGTATCTTTAATCCCACTTCAGCCCAAAACATACACACACAGCGATACCTACACGCACACTCACTCACAAACACACACACACACACACACACACACCAACACTCCACCCAGAAGCTACCGTTTCGACTGCGTAGCCACTGGGCGCCAGTCTCTTTTGCGTGATGCGATGTGTGTTCCGCAGGGCAGATTGTGTATTTTGAGAGTGTATTGGGAGTACAGCCCCTCGATAAATATTTGATGACGGTGCCACCTCCGCTCCCCAGTGCCCGCGGCGCAGGGCGATCATCTCCCGACCTTCACGCTCCCAGGACCACATGAATTATTGAGGGGCCGGGCTGTCAGTCAGCCCCGGCCCCGTCCAGGTGCAATCGGAGAGCTGATGCTATCTGTGATCACATCTCACTGGGACGTCAATCAAAAGAACCCCCGCTCCCCCGCCCATCGGCCGCCACCTGCTGATAGGGTAGAGAGAGAGAGAGAGAGAGAGAGAGAGAGAGAGAGAGAGAGAGAGAGAGAGAGAGAGAGAGAGAGAGAGAGAGAGAGAGAGAGAGAGAGAGAGAGAGAGAGAGAGAGAGAGAGGGAGGGAGGGAGGGAGGGAGGGAGGGAGGGAGGGAGGGAGGGAGGGAGGGAGGGAGAGAGAGAGGATTTCTGGCGGATCAGCAGAATTCTTTGCTTACGATTCAATGTTCATTCAGATTGGACAATGTTTGAAAAGTACACTTCTACACAGACTGTGATTAAGGTTATTAATACAGAGCAGAGGCGTCGTCAGCCCCTTTTTACCGGGGCACGTGCCCCAGTAAAAGTCTCCAGTGCCCCAGTAAAATTCCATTGATCATTATTAAATACATCTGCAGAAGCGCCGCTCTCGCTATGGAATCGGCAGGATTCATCAAGTGCATCTCCTGCTGCCTCTGGAGTCTTCAGTCGAGCCTGCCTCTTACCAGCCAATCAAAAAACGAAAGGGGCTACATAAAAGCCAATCAGAAAATACCCCTACTGTATCTGGGTAAGATTTAACGCAACAACCAATGAAAAAAATCAGTTATTTACGGATTCGTCCACGTGACTCTTCTGAATGTTTCAGTGGTAAAGTGTGTAAAGTATGACCAAGTGTTTCTTTCTGTTCAATAGTCTAGATAGAACTTTATCAATCCCCTGTAGGAGAAATTTGTTAATAAAACAATAATGGTAAAAAAAATAAGGAATCTCCCACTTCCGGCTTCCATGAAAGAGAACCATACTAATTCACACAATAGCGTTGATGCAAATCTAGCATTAAAGGTTAATTTAAGGAAGTTCTCTCCAGTCACGCTGAAACTAGTTTGCTAGTAGTAGCGCTTTAATTTGCAGCGTAAGAGAATTCTGAGAAATCTGAATGCTGACAAAATTCTCAGAATTCTGACACTGCAATTTATTTGCACGCTACGACTAGTGAACTACTTTAAAAAAAAAACTCGACACTGCGACCAGGCGACAAATGACTGGGGAGAACCTTCTTAAATGAACCTTTAATGCTGGATTTAATTATCAGAATTCGGATTTTATCCAAGTATTCTGACTTTATTATCAGAATGCTGAATTTTATCTCACAATTCAGAGTTAATTAGCCTATTCGATTTCTGAATTAAAATTCTTGTGATGAATAATCTACATTTGTACAGTCGATGTGCAGCACTTTAATTCCCGTCAACTTTGTTTTCTAACACCAGCATTTCCACAACTATGCTCATGTTCGTGACTGCTATACAAAACCATTTATAGTGCATTTATTTTTCTGCTGGGTAGTTATAGTCGCCCTAAATGCAGCTTTAATTTGGGCTCTGATTCTGAATAAATGCCGCTGCTGAACTGTGTGAATAAATAAAGGGAACTGAAATCTAAAGAAGACGTGTGGTTTTGATGTACCGTGAATTCCAGCTGAAAGTGGAACATTGCTGCCATCAGGGGAAATTAATGTAACCTAGGCATATTGTAAGTAGCTTTCAATTCCTTGTTTTTTTGTTGATCATGTTTCGTTGGAAACCACGGGAGCTGGAAACAGCCCAGAGTAAGTCATCTCCTTTTTTAACGTTACAACAAATTCACAACTTGTTTGACACAAACAATGACAACTTGATTGCTGTTAAAGAATGTTGCCCATATAATTAGCACCAGTTTTTCAATACTGAGCGTCTGTAGCCTGTAGTTTTATAGCACACACACACACACACACACACACACACACACACACACACACACACACACACACACACACACACACACACACACACACACACACACACACACACACACACACCATGCATGCACGCACATACGCGGAAAATGAATAATGAATGAAAAATTGTCTGTATTCAAAACTTGAAGTTTTAGTGGACAAAAAACTTCCTTAACACAAAAAAGGAAATTATGGATATACAGGGTGTTTTTAACATACTGGATCCAACAATGTTCCCAACACTGACACAGATAATTCAGATCATTGCACTCACAATTCCTGTAAACAGTTGTAGTTGTGAGCGATCTTTCAGTGTGTCGAGAAGGCTCCACACCTGGCTTAGGTCCACCATGGGGCAAGGAAGGCTTCACCAACTTTCTCTTTTGTCCATTGAAAAGGAGCAACTATGCAAAGTGAGTCAAAGCCACGTTATTGACCGCTTTGCCACCATGAAGGCGCGGCGATACAGCTTAATAGTGAAAAAATTATCATTTAAAAAGGCTCTATGCAGTAGTGTATGGCCTTATTTAGTTTAATTTAAGAGCTTTGATGGTTCTATAACATTTTCCAGGTTGATTGGTGGCAATGAGCCACCTCACCTTAAGTCAGAAATTCTATTAGTTTTAAACCTTGTTTCTTGCCTTTTTAGTAGATGTCGTTCTGGCAAAATTATGCTGTTTCCACACAGCTTCTAAATAAATATAGATGTGTAGACTTCTCCTGATAAAGAGGTGAAGGTCATAAAGAGACTTTTTGTTTGTTTGTCAGTTACCTTATTTGTAAATCTTTGAGATGTGTATGTGTTTAAATAAATATAATTGTACGGTACTAATGAATCCATCTTTGCGTCTTTACCTTTACCAGTGCTTTAATATAGCCTACAGTATGACAGTGACAATGATTTTGAAGCTCGTACATAACCTTCTGTATCCATCTATTTCATATTGTGCACACGTAAAAAAAAAAAATGTTGGCAGTTGGGGGCCTGTGCCCCAGTAAAACTCTAGGTTTAGCAACGCCCCTGATACAGAGTGTAAGCGCTGTGAGATTTATTCCCCTTGGGCTACAGTCCCTCTGTGACTGGTTGACCACCACTCAGCTGTGAGAAGGTGATATGGTATTCATCAATGTGTCTAGGATGGATTTGGGTGTGTTTTTTCTCATCCATGTGTTTGTCTATTGTGTTTGGATCGGTGTGTGTGTATATATGTGTTTGGGTTCGCATTTATTAGTTTACAGGTTTGTGATTGTCTGTGTGTGTTTGGCAGTATGTGGGTTTGCATGTGTGTGCGGCTGTTTGTGTTTGTCAGTGTGTTTGGGTGAGGGCGTTTATGTGTGAGGGTGTGTATGCATGTGTATGTGTGAGGGCGTGTATGTATGTGTATGTGTCTGTGTATGCTTGTGTTTGTTAGTGTGTGTTTTTGTTAGCGTTTGTATGTATTTCTGTGTATGTCCGCTTGTCTGTCTGTGTGTATTTGTATATGTGTGTGTATGTATGTGCGTGCGTTTGTATGTCTGGGCATGTGTCTATATGTGTGTGTGTGTGTGTGTGTGTGTCTATATATATTCATCAGTGTTTCCCCAGACCCATGGGCCCGTGGGAGGCAGCCTGGCCCAGAGTAACCTTCTCACATGGAAGTTGTCTCATAAGATACTTCCTCAGGACCGGACACCATCTGATCCCCAGTCCAGCACCTCCACCCAGTCCCCTCAATCCCCTACCCTCAAGGCTGACAACACCCCAGTCTCCCCCATCACCTCCATCCGTCAGCCCCATCACTCACCCCCACGTCTCACAGCCGCACACCCAGACTTCCCTGTCCCTGTGTGGGACATGAGTTGGCCTCTCTCCCGGCCCCTCCACACACCCCGCCCTTGCCGTCTCCACCTTCCCACCCTTCTCCATCTTCCAATCCTTCTCCAGCTCCCTCGGCCCCAGCAACAGCTGGGCTCAACTTGCAGCTGATCGGCACTTTAGCTCTGTTTTGGCGGCTTGGTTGACATTGGGGGGGCAAGTGCTGCGCGTGTGTGTGTGTGTGTGTGTGTGTGTGTGTGTGTGTGTGTGTGTGTGTGTGTGTGTGTGTTAGAGTGTTTGTGTGTGTGTGTGTTTGTGTGTGTGTGTGTGTGTGTGTGTGTGTGTGTGTGTGTGTGTGTGTGTGTGTGTGGGTGTGCGTGGGTGTGTGTGTGTGTGTGTGTGTGTGTGTGTGTGTGTGTGTGTGAGTGTGTGTGTGTGTGGAGAGAAGGGATCTGATGGTTACAGCAGACTGTTGGTGACTACACGTACACACACACAGCAATCTGGTTTGAAAGCTTATACCGTGTTACTACAGTATGTACTATTCTGCTATGTGAGCAACACAAAATAATTATATGAGTATTAGAAAAGCTTTTGATTCTCTCTGAGGAAATATTGATTATTAGACAAACAGAAGATGTCTTTCCTTCTTAAGTCATGAAAAACAAAGTCAAGTTTACCTGATGTGTGTGTGTGTGTATGTGTGCGTGTGTGTGTGTGTGTGTGTGTGTGTGTGTGTGTGTGTGTGTGTGTGTGTGTGTGTGTGTGTGTGTGTGTGTGTGTGTGCGTGTGTGTGTGAGTGTTCCTTTGTGCTGCTGGGACAACAATGGCAAGGCATTTCATTTTCTTTAGCGGGCTAAACGCACGCTCAGGCTAATCACATCTCCCCGGGGGCTGATCGGACCAAATTGCCATCCTGAGTGACAGGTGACATCGCTGCTGTTCAGCGGCTTGATGTGTGTGTGTCTGTGTGTGTGAGTGGGAGGCCCCTGGTTGATACAAAGCAGGGAGCGGGCAGCTGTCGCGGTGCGGGCGGGAAGCGAGTGTACGGATGTTCTCCCCTTCCCCGTGTGACAGGGTCAATTAGAGGGACGCACGTCGTCTCTCCCTGATTGGATCTGAAAGCAAGTGAGATTCGAGGCGAGGGGAAATCAAAAGAGACAGCATGAAAAGCAATTCCACCTCGTCCCGTCTCGGTGTATGATATGAAACCGCTGTACGGGGATAATCTCTTTTTTTCAGCTTTTTCCTGCTGTGTCCTTCAAACAGGAACAGCCCCGTCCGTACGCGACGAATAGCACCGATAATGCATTCGTTGCGGGGGGGGGGGGGGGGGGGGGGGTACACGGTCTTATCATTCATTTGCCTATTTTTCTGGCGTCGACGGGATGCCCTGGAAATGGTGAGAGACCATCAGAGTTATAATGCTCAGCAGACATCGAAGAACCTGAAGGAAAACAAAAGCAGACGGTGGTAGTTTCAAACGCAAGACTATCGCTGCTATCTATGTGCTATGGGCCTCCAGGGAGGCATTCATGCTCAGGGGCCTGGATCCTTATAGCTTTCCTAAGTGGAATGACAGGCCCGGGCTACAATGACTCCCCTGAACTGCGATCGCTTTTCCAGGGACCGGCCTCTCTCACTTACAGTGAAGCTCTTTCATAGTAGAGACTTTTTTTTTGCATTTTCTTCTCAGTGTTATAACTTCAGGGCAATGCCCCCCCCCCCCCCCCCCCACCAAGCACCTTCATATCACAAACTGCTGTTTCTCATGTGTCTCCGGGATCTGTTTTTTGCTGGCCGTAAAACAAACCAAAGTCATGGAGCATATGTCAATCACCACGCTATCATAAGGGGGATCAGGTGATAGCGTTTCAATGGTCGCTCCCTCTGGCCGCGCGGGTCCATGATGCTATGTATGGAATCAGCAAAAATGAATCCGCCTTATCGCTTTACCTCCATCAACACTCAGCAAGTGAAACATTAGCGCCTTCAAAAAAAAAATTGCTGCTGAGTGTGCTAACGATTTATGTCGGGTCTCCTTTCCAAACCCGGCCAAGACCAGCATCAACTTCTTCATGATTTATCCGACCTCTGAACCCCTTTCCTCCTCTGTGTTCTGTATTTCCTTTTTAAATCTCTTAGGATGTCTTCACAATGCGTGGCTTGATTGTCCATTCCTCTCAGCAATGCAAATCCTGCCCCGACTAACCCGACCCCATTGCCATCCATAGCAGGGTTAGGGTTAGGCTACATGCATTTGGGACTTTGTGTGTGTGTTTGTGTGTGTGTATGTGTGTGTGTGTGTGTGTGCGCGTGTGTGTGTTAGTGTGAGTGTGTGTGTGTGTGTGTGTGTGGGTGTGTGTTTGTGCGTGTGTGTAAGTGTAAGTGTAAGTTTGTGTCTGTGTGTCCATTTCTGCATGTGTGTGTGAAAACCCCATTTGGTTTCAGATTGCAGCCTGCACAGGGAGAAACACTTATTTAGTAATTAAACTGAATGCTACCTATTAGCCCAGGGCCCCCCTCGGGGACAGCTCAGGGGAGTTGATGACAAATTGCTATTCAAACAGAGGACGTGCCTCATGGTAGGTCTTTGAGAATGTTCCCTTTTATCCCTTCTTATAATCTGGGAGGGGCAGACATAACCGTGCCAAATGCAATCAGCATTTTAATTGTAATTAAATGTGTGAAAATCAATGTTTTTTCTCAAATTGTTTATTATCCATTTAGCTCCACCACGCCCAATAAAGCCATTGGTCTTCTCTTGATTCAGAAAGCCAATTCGCATGTCCTTCTCCTATCGGGGCTTGTTATGGGAATACCAGGGAATCACAGCAGAGGAATCCAATAAAACTCATTGTATCCTCAATTTCAATGGACACCCTGACACATGGAGAGAGAGAGAGAGAGAGAGAGAGAGAGAGAGAGAGAGAGAGAGAGAGAGAGAGAGAGAGAGAGAGAGAGAGAGAGAGAGAGAGAGAGAGAGAGAGAGAGAGAGAGACTTCTGTCGGTGAACTTTTCCCCACTTCCACCTGGTTGCAGTGGAGGCTTTCTTCAGTCGTGGTGGGCCTCTGGGATCGAGTGCTCAGAGGTGCGATTCATACATACGGACTACGATCCGAGAGAGATGTATGTGTATGTGTGTGTGTGTGTGTGTGTGTGTGTGTGTGTGTTTGTACATGCCTGTATAAATGTGTGTATGGGTGTGTGTGTTTTTATGTGCCTGTATGCAAGTGTGTGTGGGTGTGTGTGTGTGTGTTTGCGTGTGCATGTGTTGGTGCGTGTTGTGAGCCACAGCTGTCCAGCTCATCTTCCCCACGTTGCGGGCCGTCTCATTTATAATTAACCCAGATGACCAGGTGGCTATGTCCCAGTGTCCCTGCCAAGGCATGCCTCGCCGCGACCTCTGACCTTCCCACAGGCATTCCGCTAGTGACAGCCATGGCTCATGTTTACAGCGAGAGCAGCAGCACTTCAGCCCGCTGGACGCACCGCCTCTATCCCCCCCCCCCCCCCCGGAACAATAAACGTCAGATTAATAATGCACACTGCACACTTACCCCAACAAATAATTACCAGCGCAGAGGAAAAGGGTGACGTGTGGCAGGTACAGATTGAAGAGAAAACACAAAGTCTTGTTTGTTAATGGAGGTTAGCCTGGAAAGAAGGATTCTGGCACTAGATCCCCTTATTACCCCTGGTGCAGGCCTGTCATCGTCTCTGGCTCAGGTTCCTCTAGTTTCCCTTATTGCAAGCAACTTTATTCCCTTATTGTTCCTAACTCCATTATATTTCTGAAGAAGGTCCGCACCCAGAAGACACCACCAGCAGCGAGGTGGAAACACAGGCATGCAGACAGGGAGACCCTATAGGCCCCCAGGTCTAATCAAATCCATAGTCCGCACACCCGCTAACCTTCGGCCCCCTCTCCCTCCAGGCCTAGCGCTCTCGCTCCGTTGTGAGCCACCCGGAACCCCCCCCCCCCCCCTTCCCGCGCATGTCATCGCCATGGAAACCCTGAAGTCTTTCCCAGATGTGTCTGGGACAAACTCCCCCCTAACCTCTCCCCTAATCTGCCTTGCCTGCTCACATGTTCTCCACGGAGCTGTCCGCGCTGACCTCCAGAACAGGTTGAGGTTCACACGTTCTCTGTGGCCTTCTCTCATCGCCCTCATAATGGTTTGACAGGGGCTGTGGTGGGGGTGGGGGTGGTGGCGGGCTGGGGAGGGGTTGCGGGGGATGGGGGGGGGGGGGGGCGGAGACGGGACAGAGATCCAAGGTTAGCGAACAAGGCGTATCCAGTTTCTGTTGTGTAACGGCAATACCTCCAGGCTTCCTGTGCACATGTTCTGTGTAATGCCGGCGTCCCGGCCATCGGCCCGGCCCCCGCTAGAGGACACGGGGTGAGTGAAACCCTACCTGCGCCGCGGCGTGCTGCCGTTCTGCCACACCAAGGGCTCGCTTTCGGAGAGAAAAAATTTAGGCTGATGCGAACCGACAGTTTTTTGAGGACTTCTCGTCAGATGTGCAGGGGCTCGCGTTGCCCCGTGATGCGATGGGCGGTTCCTCTCGTTCCGAGGGACCTGTTTGATGCTTCCTGCGTTTCGGTCGGATGCGAGCGGCAAAAATGTGACCCTGCCTTTATTTTATCACGTCTCTCTGTACCCCCCCCCCCCCCCCCTTTCCCCCCATCCCTGTGCCTCTGCCCATCCCGGTCCCCACCCCCCCTCCTCCCCCCTCCCCCATCACCTCTATCTAAAGGGCAGGGCTGTGGCATGCCGCCCTCCCCCCATTCCCCCCCCCCCACCCTGCTCCTATCTTTGTTTGCTTTGGCTCTCCGCAACACGCCGCGGCGCTGCACCTGCTGCCGCCGCGGCCCGCTGTCTGGCACGGCCCGGGGCGTGCTAAAGGGCGAGCCAAGTGCCCGCGGCGGCACCCTCTAACTGGGTGACAATGTCCCCTTCGGACGTCCGGATCGGGGACCTGCACCCTGTGTACCCTGGCTGCTCATGGCTGCGGGGGCTGCTGCTGTTTTCTAAGGGAGGTATTAAGGGAATGGGATTTTTTTTTTTACAGGGGAACTAGAATAGAGCTGGGAAATGCCACGGGAAATGCCACGGCCACTGTGTGTTTGAGTGTGTGTGTAAGTGTGTGTGTGTGCGTGTGTGTGTGTGTGTGTGTGTGTGTGTGTGTGTGTGTGTGTGTGTGTGTGTGTGTGTGTGTGTGTGTGTCTGTGTGTGTGTGTGTGTGTGTGTGTGTGTGTGTGTGTGTGTGTGTGTGTGTGTGCGCGTGCGCACGTGCTAGTGTGTGTGTGTGTGTGTGTGTGTGTGTGTGTGTGTGATATTTTTGAACCACATGACAAATTCACCCTTACCTATTCCACCAGAGTGCTGCTGATGAGACAGGAAGGGAAACTTACTTTCACAGGCTACTGAATGTGGTTGAATTAATTAAGTGCAGCCACCCAATACCTTTGGAAACCCACACGGTTGAGATCTAACACTGAATGGGATCATTTGAGGACGCTTTAAGAGAGAAATTGTGTATAAAATTATTTTTACATGTGCCACACAGACATGGTTAAGCAGATGGGACGGGTCCGATCCGTCCAGCTTTACGGAGACACACAAGGCCGCCTGTATGTCGGCACAACAAAAACTCCCAGAGCGCCTAGGCCAGAACAGACAGCTCTATGCCAGGTGCTGTTGTTTGGAGACATTGACTCTTTTCACTGGCCAGGCTGGGCGGGCGGGAAGCAGCAGAGGCCTCTGTAAGTCCCCAGGTCCCCTTCCTTTAACAGTATCTTAGAACAGGGCCTGACCCCGGGACAGAGACCCAGGCAACCCGACAGGCACCTCCTGACACCTGCACCAAGGCTGCTTTTGTCCAGATGTCCATATGTGGAGTGAAGGAGAGCAGGCCACATTGTTCCAGTGAGTAGACGGGCCTTGGCTACAACTAGGCCAGGGCTGAAAAAGAGAACAGTTGCTTTTGTCCTCTGGGTCTGTAATGGACTGATAGCATTGTGCTCCCGGCCCTCCTTCTCCACCTCCGTTTCCAAAGTCTGTTGACTGTTAAAGGCCCCCATTTTGGTCGCACGATACTCTCCCCTGTCGCTATCAGTATGCTAAAGGGCAGCTAGACCTGCCGATTGTGCGCTATGATAAAGCACAAAAGAGTATTAAGGGAAATAACAAGCAACGTAGTTCTCTCTGTGTAAATGAGAGTCATGTTAAATGCGTACTCTACAAAACGCTATCACAGGGTTATAAATATAACCATCAATTGTTAAGGGTAAATCATGAATGAATGAATAACCAAGACGCAATGCTCCCAAACTCTTCCAACCTATTCCACAGGTGGCATGTCATGCAAACTCTTTAGTCTCCTTTACATGTAAACCGATGAAAAGAGGATGCCTTCCGTTTGTCCTGCTGGAGTTTCCCCATCAGGCCACCTCCGATCTCGTTGGCGCCATCATGCCCAGGTCTACCATCCTACACACACACACACACACACACACACACACACACACACACACACACACACACACACACACACACACACACACACACACACACACACACACACACACACACACACACACACACACACGAGAGACAGATAGAAAGAGGAAGAGAGAGAGAGAGAGAGAGAGAGAGAGAGAGAGAGAGAGAGAGAGAGAGAGAGAGAGAGAGAGAGAGAGAGAGAGAGAGAGGGAGAGAGGGATGGCAGGAAGCGGGGAGCTCCATGGTGTGGGACGTCCCGTGGGGGTGATCAGGTCCCACGACTGGCCCTGACAGACAACATCATCTCCGGACTCTTTCAGCATGTGAGAAGACCCCTGTCGCAGCCCCCATCCCCCCTCCCCCCTCCCACCCCGATGAAAGAGAGCCTTTCTTCTGCTCTCGCCGGGCCATCTGACAATCCCATCTACCAGGCCGGCGGTAACCCAACGCCTCCTCCTCTGATAGGGGCTTTTTACTTCTTTCCTTTCTCTCTCTCTCTCTCTCTCTCTCTCTCTCTCTCTCTCTCTCTCTCTCTCTCTCTCTCCCCCTCTCTCTCTCTCTCTCTCTCTCTCTCTCTCTCTCTCTCTCTCTCTCTCTCTCTCTCTCTCTCTCTCTCTCTCTCTCCCCCTCTCTCTCTCTCTCTCTCTCTCTCTCTCTCTCTCTCTCTCTCTCTCCTTGTTGTGGTGGGGGAACCTCACAGAGGGGTGAAGGCTGGCAGGGCAGGTGTCTGATTTTCATTAGAATTGCAAATAGGAGTGAGAGGATTCCCTGCTCAGATAAGAAGAGGAAAAGCAGAGGACAGAGGTGAGGAGTGCAGTGAATGGAGGCAAAGAGAGGAGAGGAAGAGGAGACGAAAGGTGACAGGGAGGAGGGGGGGGGGGGGGGGGGAAGAGGAGAGGAGGAGCGAGGATATGAGACAAGAGAAGGGAACGGTTGAGGAGATCAGAGGAGACCAGAGGACAGAGGTGAGGAGCACAGTGAATGGAGGCAAAGGGAGGAGGGGAAGAGGAGACGAGAGGAGAGGAGGCAAGAGGAGAGGACAGGAGTAGGGAGGAGGACAGAGGAGATGAGAGGGATTGGAGGGCAGAGAAGAAAAGGCAAGAGGGGGAGGAGAGGAGAATTTGGGGTAGTGGGAAGAGAGAAGAGGAGAAGGGAGTAGAGTAAGTGAGTAAGAGATGAGCTGATTGCACGGACAGAAGAAAGGGGGAAGGGAATGTTAGAGATGCGCGGGAAGAGAAGGGGAAAAGAGGAGTGAAGAGGAGCAGGGAAGGAGTGGAGAGAGAGAGAAGATCAGATGACAGAAAACTGGAGGAGATGAGGAGCTCAAAAGGAAAGAATAGGAGTGGAGAGAGGAGGGTGGAGAGGGGAGGGTGGAATCCAGGAGAGAGGAGGATGGAGGAGAGGAGAGAGGAGGGTGGAGAGGGGAGGAGGGTGGAGGAGAGGAGAGAGGAGGGTGGAGAGGGGAGGGTGGAGAGGGGAGGAGGGTGGAGGAGAGGAGAAAGGAGGGTGGAGAGAGGAGGGTGGAGGAGAGGAGGGTGGAGAAAGGAGGGTGGAATACAGGAGAGAAGAGGATGGAGGAGAGGAGAGAGGAGGGTGGAGAGGGGAGGAGGGTGGAGGAGAGGAGAAAGGAGGGTGGAGAGAGGAGGGTGGAATACAGGAGAGAGGAGGATGGAGGAGAGGAGAGAGGAGGGTGGAGAGGGGAGGAGGGTGGAGGAGAGGAGAGAGGAGGGTGGAATACAGGAGAGAAGAGGATGGAGGAGAGAGGAGGGTGGAGAAAGGAGGGTGGAATACAGGAGAGAGGAGGATGGAGGAGAGGAGAGAGGAGGGTGGAGAGGGGAGGAGGGTGGAGGAGAGGAGAGCGGAGGTGGAGGAGAAGGGAAGAGGAGCAGATAGGAGTGGTGAGGAGGTTTAAGGGGAGGAGGATGAGGTCGAGATGAGATAAAGGTGATTGGTACAGGCTGTACTGACTTCCCTCCCTGGGGGGACAGGCAGAGTAGCTCATCCAACCACCCCCCCGACGAACCAATGCCTGCTCACCCGGGGGAGATGACCTGCCTCCCCCCACCCATTATGTCATGTTCTCCACCTGTTATTCTCCAGGGTGGAGCGAGATGTTGTTAAAGGGGAGGAGGAGGAGGAGGAGGAGGAGGAGGAGGAGGAGGAGGAGGAGGAGGAGGAGGAGGAGGAGGAGGAGGGATTGGAGGGGGAGGGTAAAGAACGCACAGATGCTCGTCGTTTTTTTAACAAATGACTTGTGTTTCTTTTTAATGAAGTATGAAAAGCAAACTATTTGAACATTGGCATTGGTGTTGGCGTCCAAAGCCTCGGACGTATCGTGTTAAAGCTACTTCACTGTGCGATGGGATTACATCCGATGCCAGACACTCAAACTATTCCTTTAAGTGGAATGAAAATGATACAATCCATCTCTCTTTTCCATGCTTTCCTCTCTTGTCCCCCACACACAAACAAACACACACACACACACACACACACACACACACACACACACACACACACACACACACACACACACACACACACACACACACACACACACACACACACACACACACACACACACACGCACACACACAAGCGGGTGGAAACACATGAGCGGGACCAGAACCAGCTGGACCTTAAAGCAAGTACAGCCAACAGCTGGATTTCACAGTTTGCCCCACTAAGTGAAATTTCACACCACTATTCTGACTGGAAAAACCCCCCCAAATTAACAAAGAGGATTTGGTCAGCATGTCAGAATTCCACGATGGGGAGGAAACAAGCAGTTGTCAGGGCTCTGTGAAACCCCCTCCACAGCTGGGGAACATCTTGGCTGCTTCTCACTCGTTCCACAGAGCTCCGGCGGGGGCTCGGAGAGATGGCTCTGTGTTTGTACAGAGGTAGTCTTTCCCCGCTGACACCGACGCAGACACACCTTGCAGTCCCAACAGTCAGCTATCTGTAAGCTTCCACCCCAGGGGGGGGGGGGTGAGAAATCAATTCCTCCGGGCTGTAACCTAGGCGAAGGCTTGCTGCGACAGGGTTGGCGGGGCGGTTGCGCTCCCAACGTGCGTCTGAATGTGTTTGTGAAAGGACAGGACAGGCCGGAACGAAGCAACAGCTATGTCAATAGGCGGCAAAATGAGAAAAACAAACATCTCTGGCTGATGGGTCGCTATGTCAGTTATGTTTCCATTAGGAAAGCTTTCCGATCGCAGCTCTCTCTCCCTCCCTGTGCTCAGGAGAAGAGTATGTCAGCTTAAGAAGTATTTCATGCAAATGTTTCAGTGATTTTTTTCTTCCCTCCATGGTGTCTTCCAAATTTCCTTCATGGAGGTAATGGGATATCCTTCTCCCTGTTCCTGTTCGGAATGCATGGGATTTCAGGAAGAATTCTTTATGTTTGCCTAAAATATCCTTCAACAATATTGTGTTTGACAGAAGCAATGGTTAATGTCTGTGAGGAGGGTTTGTGCAGCAAAGTTGGACCGCGCACACCAGCAATGAAACCGTATACACATCATGTAGGATCCTGCAACGCTAGGTTTGTGTGTGTGTGTGTGTGTGTGTGTGTGTGTGTGTGTGTGTGTGTGTGTGCGTGTGCGTGTGCTTGTGTGTGTATGTTTGTTCGTTGGGCTGAGCTGAACCTAGGAGAGGAACACCCCCCCCCTCATCAACCCTCCCTACCCCTTTGACAATGTGGCAGTATTGGGCCTGTGACTTTAAGTGTTCAATGTTATTTAATTATTAACGATTATTATTGAAGGAGTCTGGAAGAAAATCGTACCGATGATTTCAAAAAGCCTTCCAGGCCTCTCAAGTGTTCCTGGAGGTCAAGGACCCCCTGGAGGTCCAGGTGGTAGGATGGCAGCTGCAAATCAAGTCACCTTGGGACAAAATGTCTCCATGTTCTGTCCTGTGTTCTTGCGTTGGCATTCCAAGTCCGGTTTTCCTAATTGCACACACACACACACACACACACACACACACACACACACACACACACACACACACACACACACACACACACACACACACACACACACACACACACACACACACACACACACACACGCACAGCTGGACATCTAGGCCCTAGGAAGCACCTGGCCCTCAGCCCGTCCCTGGTGAGTTGTGATGTTCTCACCACACTGGTTCTAGGGTCTCTCCCCCAGACAGAGGGGCTCTGCCCCTGGGTCTTTCCCCCCTAGCACCTGCTCTTGACACTACCTTCTGTTCCAGATGTTGCCATGCCGTTATCACGGCATGACCGTTGATTTGGAGGAAGTCCCGGGCAGAAAAACCCTTGGATTGGAGGGATTGGTGATATAGTCTAGCATAGTGGTCCAGGTGTCTGACTCCCAGCTAAAACATCTCGGTTCGAACCCTGATGTTTGCAGTCCACCTCTAGGCCTCTTTGAATTAAGATGGCCAAAGCCGTACCTGCTCATTCATGTCATGTAATGTCACATGTATTCACTGTAAGCTGCTTTGGAGACAAACCAGGAAAACGTTCTGGTTTATCATGCTGTTGAATGGCAGGAAGGGTTGGTCAGACCTCTGAAGCTGAATGCTGTGTCACACACATGTGCGTTACGGTAACACAGGTTGACATGAATGCACACACAGACACACACAGCGAACACACACAGACACACACAAACCCATATCGTCCATGGATAAATGTTATCTGCTCACTGTTCGGGAAAATCCTTTTTTATTTTGCGTCTGCTGATTACAAAAAGACATTTCAGCCATGTGATAAGGCAATGGTGTTTCCTCTGTATCCCAGGCGCTGATATGAAACGGGATCTGGTCGCCGCATGCGATATGAATCACAGAACATATTTGCTGAGTGTCAAAACCGACACAGCCTCGACAGGCTGAGGAAAGTGGCTTTCCTAGCGAGCAAATTGGCCTTACCACCCCGTTATCTCCCTGCATAGAGTTACCTGCCAACGACCTAGAGCCTGTGTGTGTGTGTGTGTGTGTGTGTGTGTGTGTGTGTGTGTGTGTGTGTGTGTGTGTGTGTGTGTTTGTGTGTGTGTGTGTGTGTGTGTGAGAGACAGAGTGCGAGCAAGATAGCGTGATAGAGGGAGAGGGAGGAGAGACTGAGAGAGAGAGAAAGAAATAGATGGAGCGAGTGAGAGTGGGGGATGAAAGAGAGCAAGAGGAGAGAGGTGGGAGAGAGGTGGGAGAGAGGTGGGGGAGAGAGAGTGTGAGGGGGTCTTGAAAGACATTGAGTGAAGGTATAAAGAAGCTATGTGACAGAGCTGGCAGCAGGCCGCGGAGCCGAGTGACGGTAGGAAAGAGGGCCTACGTGAGGGGCAGAGGAGAGGCTGAATGAGGCCGAGGGGGGAGAGAGAGAGATAAAGGGGAGAGCTGGGAGAACAGGGAGGTTCACGGAAGGCTGCAGCGTCCTTGATATTCTTTTTTATTGAAAAGAGCCAAAGTGGGAGAGTCCAAAGACCCCCCAACCCCCCCATGATCACCCGCCGGTCAGAGCGGCTCTGATGGGAGAGGCGTAGCAGCTGCACACACTACGGAACTTTTGCGGAACAATTATGGACTCTGGTTGCCGTGGCGATACGTTACCTTCCACCGAGCCACGCTGTTTACCACGATAACGTCCGACGGCGTGAACAAAGGCAAACTATAGAGCTGGGGTCCCAGCACTCCTCCTTTCTCCCTCCTAATATGATGCAGTCCTTCTCAATGGCTTCAAATGCGGCCCCGTTACAAAAACAGGGCTGTGTGTTCCCTCCTTCACAGAGAGAGAGTGGGGTGAGGGGCTCCTCATAGGGAGACGGGGGTTCCTCCAAATCCCTTTCCCTTGTTGTTATGGAGCGGCTTTTATAATTATTATTATTAATGGGGCATGAGAGGGTCTGGCATTGGGGTGCGACAAGTCCTGTGGTCTGACCGACCGTGTGACAGTATGTGTGTGTGTGTGTGTGTGTGTGTGTGTGTGTGTGTGTGTGTGTGTGTGTGTGTGTGTGTGTGTGTGTGTGTGTTTGTGTGTGTGTGTGTGTGTGTGTGCGTGTGTGTGTGCATGCGTGCGTCTGTGTATGGCAGTTTATGTGTGTGTGTTTGTTGCATCTGTGTGTTTGTATGTGTGTGTGCGGATGCATATGTGTGTGTGTGTGTGTGTGCGTGTGCGTGTGTGTGTGTGTGTGTGTGTGTGTGTGTGTGTGTTTGCAAGCATGTGTCTTCTGCACACACAGGCCCCATCTGTTTGGTGGCCGGACACAGTCTGGGAAAGTGTGTGCAGGCGAAGAATTCACACACACATGCACACACACAAACACACACACCCCCACACACACACACACACAAAGGTCCAATTCTGAGTCCCCCACTCTGAGAAGCCGGGAGGGGGGATAATAGGGGCTTGTCCGTCTCAGGAGGTGAGCGGGGGGGGGGGGGGGGGGGGGGGGGGGGGGGGGGGGGGTGTAGTTTCCTTGCCTTGCACCTCTCCCTCCTTATTGCCCTGCTGCTGCTGCTGCTGGTTCCACCACAAACAAACACGTGTTAACGAGAACAAGAACTAAATTCCTCTGCAGGAAAAACCAACACACACTTTTTTATGTAGTATTTCTAAGCCTTTCCTTCAGCTCTTATCCCATCTGAGACACGACACAAGACAACAAAACAAACACATTGAGAAGCGGCAGAAGAACACATTCCTGATGTGAGTTGTGTTTTGCCTGAATACAATATAGAAGGGAGAAATCCTTGGAAAATGCTTCTCAGCCCTCGTTGGATCCAAACAGTTCAACAGCAGTGCTTTCCTTTCACCTTCAAATTTTGAATTTCTTCGGGGAATAAAAATAAAATCAAGAAATCATTGTGTATTTATATAAAACGGATCTCATCACTCTCACGATATCACAGCCTGAACAAGCGTCTACGTTCCCGCCTGGTGAACCGGGCCTCCAGACGCGCCGTCTTTCATCCCGAGTGTTGGGCTTTGGGCGCCTGGCGGGGGCCTGTTTTCCCGCCGCTCTCCACTGCAATGCGGCTGATAAGATTAGGCCTCTATCGGAGAGCGATAGCGTGGCCGTGTGATCGCCACACATTTCCACCCTACCTTCGACCTACCTTCAACCGGTGCCAGTTCACAACTTTGATTCCTTATCTGGGTTCTTGACCGCGCACACTCAGGGGCGAATTGGCTTTTGTTTCTTCGTGTTATGACGGCCTTCTTTTAATCTTGAAACAACATAATGGCTCTCCGTGTTTCCACTTTCGCTCGGGTGTGGTATAATTATGCAATGCGGTCTTTACGGCTAGACAGCTTTTTGATCTCGCCTGGGGCTAGCTGTTAATTTCCTTCACGCCTCCGATCAATGGATCAGAGCATGTGCAAGGAAGTACAAACCTAGAAATGTCTTGGCTGACGGTTCAATAAACAACCAGAAGAACATGACTTAGTATGGAAGCATAAGATTACTGTACAGTGTTATTGGGCTACCTACCCATAACTAAGATCCCATCCCATTTTGGCCTATGGACAATTTCCGTACGTACAATGCAAAACTCCCTTCATATTCAAATAACTCACAGTGTGACGTACAGACACGTGTGCACGTTGGCGTGGGCTGCCTGCACTTGTCCTTCAAGAATCAGTGCATAGTGGGCCGTGCACAAGCATAAGTTGTCGTTGGCAAACATACAATTGTGTGTGTGTGTGTGTGTGTGTGTGTGTGTGTGTGTGTGTGTGTGTGTGTGTGTGTGTGTGTGTGTGTGTGTGTGTGTGTGTGTGTGCATGTGTGTGTGCGTGTGTGTGTGTGTGTGTGTGTGTGTGTGTGTGTGTGTGTGTGTGTGTGACATCGGAGCAGCAGTTGGTAAACTCCTCTCACACACCAGGTGGACCTGTAGCATGCTGCACAGTGTCAGCATATAATGCGGCAACATGACACTGACAAGCTCGCACACACACGCACACACACGCACACACATGCTCACAAATCCTCGATAAACACTTGGTCACACGCATGCGTGTGAGTGTGTGTGTATTTATTTTGTTTAACAAAAATCACGTATCTATATATATATATATATATATATATATATTTATATACAGATAGAGAGAGAGACAAAGAGAGACACAGACAGACATTAAGGGAGAGACAGAGAGAGAGAGAGAGAGAGAGAGAGAGAGAGAGAGAGAGAGAGAGAGAGAGAGAGAGACATGAAGAAAGAGAGAGAGGGTGAGAGAGAGAGCAAGTGAACGAGAGCAGGGCCTGAAGTGCTCATGACTGATGTGATTGGGACAAGCATGTGGTAAAGGCAGGCAATAAAACACGTTTGGTTGCCATCTGTCTCCGTGGCCTCCGTGTCAAACAGTTGGCAGTCAGGCCCATACCAGAGATGCACAGGCAGGATAACCATTAGTGTTTACTGAGTCACCGCAGCCTCGCTATAAGGGGAAACACTGAGCTTCACTTAATGTCATGATGCAAAAACTTCAGCAAACAGCTTCCTGTGGTGCGAACAGTAGCGGCCTCCATATTGGCTCGGGGTTCCTTCATCGCGTCTCTCCATGATTCAATTGGTTTGGAAGTCACCTATCGGAGGGGTTTGTGTAGAGACGGTTTAGCCTGTGTGTGTCCTCTAACTTTCGTTTGACAGTCTGCCACCGAGGAAATCAAACGCTTCTCCATCCAGTTACAGTCAACGTTATCGACCTACATAATCTGCAGATTTAATCTTTTTCTGATGAGTAAAAAAAAAAAAGAAGAAAGCTCAGCGGTGGTCAGAAGTGATACGAGGGGGTGCTGACAGCAGCAGGTACCGGACATCAACACCGCCCGGCCCAGATCAACCCCGCAGCCAGCAGACTTCCCAATCGGCTCCGGCTTCACATAATCCGCTCGTTCGGATTTACGGGTTATTGCTAGTTTTTTTTTTGCTTCTTCTTCATCATTCAGAGGTCAAATGAGATTGAACTTCAAATGAGCACGATAGTGAAATACTGTGTGTGTGTGTGTGTGTGTGTGTGTGTGTGTGTGTGTGTGTGTGTGTGTGTGTGTGTGTGTGTGTGTGTGTGAGTGTGTGTGTGTGTGTGGGTGTGGGTGTGGGTGTGGGTGTGTGTGTGTGTGTGCGTGTGAGTATGTGTGTGTGTGTGTGTGTGCGTGTGTGTACCTGTGTGAGTGAGTGTGAGTTTGCATGATTGTGGCTGTGTGGTGTGTGGTGTTCTTAAACACTCTTCGCCGTGCACATGGTTTGGAAGGCGCATTAAAATTCTCACATTGGAAATAATGTGTTGACAAACGTGGGAGTGTGGGGTTTCCCGGGTTGCAATGTCCTCCCAGGGGCGGTTCAGGGGTAGCAGGCGGGAATAGGTACCAGGGGTAAAAGAGATAGCCTCTTCACCAGCATGCCGGTCTGGAAGTCGGGCGGTAGTGTTTAAACTGTGAAGGTCATGGGTGACACCTGTTTCCTGTCTCCTCTCCCTACGTCAAACTGAGTCGCTGTGGGGGCCTAACTCCCACCCGCACCAAGCACAGCCCCCCCCCCCCCCCCCCCGCCCCCCTGAATGGTTTCCTGCTTCATAGCAAACGATAAATTACAAATCTATACAAAAACATATGAAAGAAATCAAACCTTGCAAGTCCTCCTGTGACATCCTAGGTAAAATAGTGTGGTATCATTTTTTTTATTTCACAATAGTCAAATAAACTATGGCTTACATCTTCTTGAAGAAAACTGAATGCTTACACACATACTTAATACTTAAGCACTCGAGTTTAACTTTCTCTACCCAAATTGGATGAAGTCGGCTCAGTCCGTGAGCGGCATACCTACAAACACAGGAGATAGTTTGCCCCCTTGTGGTCACCACAGGTAAAATAAAGTGGAAATTGTTGCGGTTTACGGGTATCTTCAGACTTTTGCTATTTACATGCCATTCATTATTTATAAAAAATAATATTGTGCATTGTTCTCTACATCCTATGCGTACAAACGGATATAAAGTCGTCGCCCCCCCACACACACACACACTCTCTCTCTCTCTCTCTCTCTCTCTCTCTCTCTCTCTCTCTCTCTCTCTCTCTCTCTCTCTCTCTCTCTCTCTCTCTCTCTCTCTCTCTCTCTCTCTCTCTCTCCCTCTCTCTCTCGCTCTCTCTCTCTCTCTCTCTCTCGCTATCTAACATACGTGTTTGACTTCTCTCTGTAATCCTGGCCTGTCTGCAACCAAACTATTAGTAGGCCTACATGTTTTTAGTACAGCCACATGTAAGGCAGGCCGGTTGAGGCCAACTCCAACTCCAAAACCAGACATAGAAAATAAAATGCATCATTTGATGGCTCAGTAATACACAACCATAATGTTTCAAAACCATTAATAATAAAAATGCGTGTTTCTCATTATAATTTCTGTAAGAAGGATACAGACACCAGATGGCGTCAGTGTGCCAGTAGTGAGCACCAGCGGCTGTCCTCACCGTACATGAGGCAGCGGGATCACAAGGGAATGAATCTAGCGGTGACCGAGGATGACACATCGGTGCCCCCTGCTGGATTAGCACTGACCTTCAACACTTACACCGCCATGTCCTCTACCGCTGGCCTGGACATCAATTAGCTATCTCTCAAGGGACTTATGAAACCAAACATGAAACAACATACAGCCCCGGTTTTCACCTTTAATGAACTGAAATAAATACAATTATATTTTTGATTTGACAAGCATGGTAACCAAATTAAAATGTCTGTCCACCAGTAAGTTTAGTTGTTAGTATTTATTTATGGGAAACACAATGGATGAGGAAATCACACTCTTTGCCCAGTGGAACTCTCCAGCCAACGGAGGGTCCGGTGGTCCGGTGGTCCGGTGGTTTGGGGGGAGATGGGATGGGGTTGGGGCTCGTTCTGGACAGATCGGGGATCTTGGTTGAGGGGTGAGCACATCTAGCCTTGTCAACCATTGACCTCCAGCACAGCGCTGTAGCTGTCAGCAAATTGCTCACCGGCTCTTCCTCAACGCCTCTGAAATATTGGGTGGATCAGGGGCCGATCAATGTGCATTAAGCCAGTTCTTTGAGTGAATCTCCTGGCCCTCGTTCATCACCCCCCTACCCTCCACCCCTCAACCCAGCCATCACATAATGCTTACGTGATAGCTTATATAACCACATAATGCTGAGCTGAATGACATCACCGCTCAGCTATGTGTTCAACAGGAATATAATGGATTTATTGCTTATGGTTGCAATGCATCCTTCGGTTAATCTGAACAATAAAAACGTCACCCCATTGATTCAAGTCCGCTCTCCTGTTCGATACTTCAGTCCGTACTCTGAGTTTTCTCCGTCTGGAGATGGCCTACCCATGTCTGGCTGCAGGTGCACTTAGTCGGCCTTTGTAAAATACTCCACTTGGCAGCAAGGTTGCATTTGCATTTGGTTCATCTGAGGAACGTATTGATTTGGCATTGGTCTGTCTGTCACTTGTGGGGACTTGGATGACAAAATGCTTTGCAGTCAATGACACCTGTGACGCTCTGCCAGTCTCAGACTGGGGGGGGATCGTGCCTGATGGCAGAATATAAATTAGGATTTAGTCCCCCCCCCCCTTTCTGCATCCCCCAAGCAATTGGATTCCTTTTCCAAATGGATGAGCATGTCAGGAAATGAGCCTTGAGAAGATAATTAATGAGCGTAAGATAATTACATCGAAGAAAGATATTGATCAAGTGGGAAAAATCCAGGAACGTCGCTGGTGACCTCATACTGATTTCAGGAACTATGGTGAGGTCACGCGAGGTCATACCGGTGTTTTATTGACGTGAGGTCATTATCTAGGTGTCTACGATATTCCCAGACACATGATCGTTTCTTGCAGAGCACAAAACTTTCAGCTTTTTTTTATTAAATAATTACAACGCCTACTTAGGTTAGGTTATTCAGTATTAATTTCACACTTCTGTTACGTTATTTATCATTTTAAACCAATGTTTGCAAATGTAGCTAGCTGTGAAACACAGCACCTAAAAATGTCTGTCTGATTCCGGATTGGTTGTCAATGTTGCAATTGTGTGATAGTATACCTGTTTATTCAATCTAATCCATTGGTAGGATTACATGTGCTGATTTATTGGTCATTAAATGGATTGTATACCAGACACTAGCAAGACAGGAAGTGGCCCTTCAGAATGAAGTAAACAAACTGTAGTATTCAAATAATGATCATGTAAATAATCTCAAATAATGAAGTTTTACACTGTATTCGTTTTCTATTCGTTGATGCACTATTCTGAAGATATTGAATGGCAACAATCAACTAATGCCTTGCATCCTCAATGAGAGATGTTTCTTTCCATTTAACTTTATTCCTTTCCTCTCCACTCCTGTCCTTGTATTTCCTTTCCTTTCATTCCATTTCCTCCACTCCTCTTTCCTTTTGACTCTTCTCCATCTTCTCTCTTCTCCTTCCCCCTCCCTCTCCTTTCCTGTCCTCCCCTCCTCCTTTTCCCTCCCCTCCCATCCCCTCCACCTCTCCTCTCCTCTCCACCTCTACTCTCCTCCGCTTCTCTCTTTTCCTTCTGTCCTTTCCTTACCCCCCCCCCCCCCCCCCCCCCCCCCTCGTAGTGTCTGGTGTCCTGTGGCTAATGAGGGCACAGACCATTGGTCAGGTGAAAGATGTTCAGTGGGACTGACAGCTTTATTTTGGGCCACTCACACAGAAAAATGGTGTGCCAAGTTGAATAATTAAACAGCTTCATATCTCCGCTCTTCCTCCCAGCCCGAGATCAATGGATGACATTCAAGATAGGGCGAGTCTACGCTTTGAAAAACACTCGGCATACACTGGCAAATGTAGTCCAGGTTACGTGTGTGGTATTGTAGTGTGGAGGGCTCTTCGATGTACTGTTTAACAAGACCGGTCATACAACTGGAGTGCAGCGGGGTTCTTTTATATGCCTGTTGTTTCATGTTCAATCTGAGGCCTGGCGGGAGCGCTGAGCACAGGGTTGTTTGGCAAGCATAGAGACAACTGACAAACACCAGCCAATGTCTCCTACGGTCTGAGCGTAACACAACATCTGATGGTTGGGTTCCACCTGTGCTCCCCCCCCCAGAATCATTTTTCGCTCCGGGCTGTGAGTCAAAATGAACCGCTCACACAGTTTTCAGCGGCAATTCCATTTTTTTTCCGCCCCTGACAGCAGCCTCAGTTCAGTTTTGGCGTGTCGGACATCAAATGCTTGATGGGGGCTCTCGTGGGACATGAGAGGGCTTGTTCTCTCCTAAAGGGGCCCTTGACCTTCCCCGCGCGCTGACACAACGCGGGCGTCGGCCCCGCGTCCGCTGCCCAGGTTCCACTCCATGCAAATGTGGTGTCACCACATCAAACAGCCTGTTGATCAAAGGTCAGACCCTCCTTTGTATAGGTGTTTGATATCGAAAGTTCTTTTTCATCTCCAGCTGTCGGGGGCCGTTAGAGGGGAAGGGGAGTGACGGAGGGAGTGGGTGAGCGCGTCAGAGCCACAAGAGAGGGAGGGAGGGAGAGAGGGAGGGGATGGCAAGAGAGGCAGGCTGTTGCAACACCGATGTGATGTGTTGCATGTTTGCCATTTTAATTCCCCCTCGTAGTCGTAGTGGTGCGTTTATTGTTGCATGTTTCGGGACATTTTCTGTGTGTATTGTCTTTGCAAATTGTGCGGATCAGCGCATACAAATTGTGAGATTGCAAAGGAAGGAAAAGTAAGGAGGATGGAATCGATGCATCATTGCGATTAATTAGAGGCATGATTCAGTGTGGCGTGTGCGAAATAAACCAATCAGGAAGCAGAATTAAGATTCACAGGACGGCGTGGTCGCTGGGGAGCATAGAGATCTGTGACATTATGCATGAAATGATGGTGAAGAAAAAAAAAATCTTTCTAAATTAATACCAAAAATACATTGTGTGTGTGTGTATGTGTGCACATATGTGGTTTTGAGGCGTGTTTGGTCATGCATGAATTGTTCCTTATTTATCCTTTTTCCCCCTGCATGTTGGTGGGCCAAACACATTCTAATTGCAAACGCAGCGTGCTATATCATCCAGGGTCGCTCCACCTACGATCCTTCACAGACGGGGTTGGAGGATGTCAGGGCATGGAAACTCTGAGTCCCATGCACACAGGGGGACCTGCTGGAACTCAAAGCAGCATTATCCTTTCACTTGGGTGTCAGCCGAGATGCATCCTATGCAAACTGATGTGTGACATTATGACATGCATCACAAGCTCGACAATTTGTTACACCTAGAATGTGGAGTTGCTTGTGCGTGCGTGTTGAAAGGTCAGTTGAAAGGATGGTGCCTTGAGATATAGTATATCCATGCATTGATTCTCCTGATAGAATTATTGATTCCTGTAGCCGACCTCATTGACATCATATTTTGTAGTTAGGGAAATTCATGTTTGCAGACCTAAGGCGACTCAATACCATCTGTATCACTGCTAAATCATAAAATAATGTATTCAAACAAATAAATATTTGTTTTTCAAGCCAAAGCCTCACATTTATCTGATCATATGGGGCCAAGCCCTTAAAAAATAAATAGTGTACTATAAATGGCTTGCGGTAGATATTTTAACACTCTTCTGTTGTTCTGGTATTAGTTGATAGATGGCAATGTTGCTCTTTCATAAAATCCTTTTCAAAATGATAAGGGTCATGTCATCCATGTTTTGTCTGTTTGCATGCATAGGCCTACTGCTACATCTTGGAGATACTTTATCAATGGTGACCTACTCGTAAGTTTATGATATGAATATACGATCCTTGTATATTTAAAAATATTAATGTAGGTTAAATCTTTCATGAAAACACTAAATAATGAACTATGTGATATATACCATGGAAAGGTCCCAATGTGGCCTCAAAGATCTTATTTTCCACATGTTTTTATCAATGTAAAGTTTGTGGATTAGTTGTTAAGCCTTATTTTTGGCCATCTGTAAATGTATCAAGCCACTTTACTGAACTGGCAACAATAGAATATAATCAAAAATAAATGATAATAATAATAATAATAATAATAATAATAATAATAATAACAATAATAATAATAATAATAATAATAATAATAATAATAATAATAATAGAAAAGCAGCATTTTATGTTAGCAAAATCAGAAGTCTTTATACATTTTTAAATAACAAGCCACAAAAAATAGCCAAATGCCAGACTTAAAATACATTGATTTACTTTTGTCAAATTCAACAATCTTTTCAAGAAAAAGGCTTCTGCACACTGTAATCTATATCGCAACGTTAACATTGAAAATGTCACCATGACAAATGAGAAAATAAATAATAATTTTGAATAATCATTAGGAAATGATAGCCTTATCATCTCGGATGTCTAGCGTATCAATGGGAGGGACAGGGAGATCCATTCCAAGGGGGTCATTATCATCTCCTGGTTACAAATGAAAACATCGGGTTCTCCTCCCCACGGCCCTTGAATAGACTTTGTTTGGGACAGAGGCACTCTGTGTGCCTGTGGATGGCTGCATTAATTGCCTGACAGGCCTAAAACCCTGCCTGTGTTGTATACCAAATGACGAGTGAGGGGAATTTATTTATTTTCCCTTTTATTTTGTGGTAGGGTCTTTATGTAGAACCCACCACCTGTGGTTAGTGAAAGCAGGGGGAGGGCATGGTGCAGAGTGGGGGAAGGGCGGTGGGTAGAGGGAGGAAAAGGGGGCTGCAATGGAATAAAAAATGAAGTTGAACTAGTTTAAAGAGTGGGGGGAGAGAGAGAGAGAGGGAGAACTGACAGCCAAATCACTAAGGAGAAGCAGCGGAAACAGAATTTGGAAAGAAACTTACGTGAACATAGAACACACAAGTAGGAAAAAAGAGCATTTCATTATTTTTAAGTGATCTTCATCTCGTGCACACGTTTAATCTGTTTCCTACATACATGCACACCCATACAGACACAGACACACACAAAAACGTGCACGCATATACCCACACACACACACGCACACACGCGCACACGCACGCACCCGCACGCACCCACACGCACCCACAGCACACACACACACACACACACACACACACACACACACACACACACACACACACACACACACACACACACACACACACACACACACACACACAGCGCCACAGTCGGAAGCATTTAGTGATGAGTTTATATCGTGGTGTGATAAGTTATTTTTCCCCCAGGAACGCTTTGCCTTTGCACTGTGTTGCTAAATCACTCCGTGTCTGGACTGGGTGGCACGTAATGTGTATTACTGATCCTACTGAGATATCCGTGGTGAATGGGGTGTGACAAAAGGTCTGCCCTACCATTGGCCAAAACTCACAACCCCGTTTGTAAAAAAGGGAGCATGAGGAGGTGGTCGTCTATATAGCGTCGGGCTCCGACTGATGTGGGTGCGAGCGAGGCCTCCGGTGATAAAATGTGACATTTCCAGTTGTATTGGTGGCAGATGGTGTCTGCCCGCGCCCTGCCCCACCTCTCCTTGCTCCTCTGCTCTATCGCAGCTCCTCAGGTCACTAACTTTGACTCGCTAAGCACCCTCATTTGTATTCTGGAAAGCTCCGTGGCAGACATCCAGTTTTCTATGTGGAAAACAAAGGCTGGCGGGTGTCATCGCAGGATTTGCTTCCACCTCCCCCCACCCCCTGCCCGCCAGAACCCAATTGCACTGATATGATTGTAGCAGAGCCAGAGACAGAAAGGGAGAGATAGAGGGAGAGAGAAAGAGAGAGACAGAGGGAGACGGAGAGAGAGAGCGAGGGAAAGAAAGAGATGAATGGAGTATTACCTGTGATGGAGAAATACAGAATATAAGGTGTCACCTCTCCAGATGAAGCATTTTGTGTGAGAGGAGTAGGAGCTCTCGTATTTATTCAGGAGGGTTTTTGATTACGTTTCAGGAACCATCGTGACGGCAAAGACACAGGCAGGCAACAACTGACTGACAGAAAGAAGAAGAGACATGATTAAGAGCACAAGCGTACTAGTTAAAATGTTGCACCATGTAATGGCTACAAATTTGGCTACACATACATGAGAAAAACACAGACATGTAAACGCACATGTTTCAACATGAACGCAACAAAACACTTGTTTTGCACTGAAAATACTGAATCGTATGAAATGCAGTCTTGTTTTGACAATGTGTTTTATGTTACAAAACGTTGCGTAGAACCATGCGGCCGATAAGGCATCAAAAAAACGATAACCCCAATTAAATACAGAAGCCTCCATCGACTCCCTCTGAATTAAAAGAGAGATCGGTCAGAAGATATAGTAGGCCAACTGCATTCCTCCAACTCATCTCCAAGGAGATAAATATGCATATCTTTTGTTAAATAATGGTGCCCTCACAGCACTGATTCATTGGTATGCCTCCACCACTAATTCACTGACCGGGTCCCCAGACATGGGATTAACATTGATAAGTACTTGTGCATATATATTCTACTGCCTCTGGATAGAAGGCCCTCGATTTATCACCTTGTGAGTCTTGGTGAATAATACATAGGCATTGTCCCACTCCAGCACACTAAACCAAGGGCACTTGTAGTGGGAAAGAATTGCCCTTGTCCAACCAGTTAGCCAGCCCCCCCCCCCCCCCCCCCCCCCCCCCCCCCCCCCAGGCTAGCTCCGACAGGTCTATTTGGAACGCTCTCGTTTGACCTCCACATGCGTCTTCTCTCGGAGTGGGCTGCGGGCTGATCAATCACCTGTTAATACACACGCCTCCTTGTTCAATCACATCCCCCAGTGGGGAAACAACACCAATGCACATTTTTGCAGATGTAGAGAAAACGCAACATCTATATATACGAAAGTGCATACAATCTCCACACACACATATGCATGCATGCAATAAAGACACACACACACACACACACACACACACACACACACACACACACACACACACACACACACACACACACACACACACACACACACACACACACACACACACACACACACACACACACACACACACACACACACAAACACACACACACACACACACACACACACACTGCTACAAACACATTTAAAATGACAATATCTCGTCATCACAGGTGCTTTCTCCTGCCACATCTTGAAAAATCGGGATTGCAACACAAATCATCTTTGGAGTGTGTAAGCCAACATCAATAAAGTCTAAACCCCTAGCAGGACAGTGTTCTGTTGTGGGCTTGCACACTTGTAACAGCATGGCATTCTTCACACCAGAATGACTCTGATTGCCACAAACCCAAATTGTGAGTCAATGGGACTCATGAATTTAAATCTTACGGCAGGCATCTGCTGGCAGCCTCCTGCCCAACAGGGCCCTATCCCCCCTGCCCCGACGGACCTGCTTGACAGGAAAGCACAGGTGTAAGCATGCACGTCTGGCGCTCTAGGAATAGGAAGGGGGGATATTGAGGAGTATCCGACCCCCAGGACAGCAAGGCAAGGGGTTCTCAGTGGCAGGCCCGCGATGAGAGATCCGCTCCCGTACCTTTTGGTGGCCTTGTGCTGCAGCTTTGTGGAGATGATGAAGTGCTAAAGTTGCCTTCCTCTCGTTGGTGCGAGCAGCCCCGGAGGCCGGGAGTCTGCATGATTGCCTCTGTTTGCTACATGACATGACATGATGGAGAACACTCTCCTGGGGGCCACAATAATGTGAGAGGAGACGTTCAGGGGGGGAGGGGGGGGGGGAGAGAGAGAGAGAAAGAGAGAAAGAGAGAGTGAGAGAGAGAAGGAGGGAGAGATCCGCAGCCTTTTCAGTTGAGACCATAGCATTCTCTGCATGCAATCGGATTTGCTGATGGCTCACCGTGCTTGCCTCTTCAATATTGATGACAGCAAGAGCTTTCACACATGGGTGCACAGTGCCACACATCGGGGGAGTCCTCTAATCCCATTCTGCTACGAGAGCTCCAGATCTCCCAGCTGGGTTCCTCCAGCCTGCAGGCCACACTGACCCAACCTGGCATGAAGAGAGAGAGAGAGAGAGAGAGAGAGAGAGAGAGAGAGAGAGAGAGAGAGAGAGAGAGAGAGAGAGAGAGAGAGAGAGAGAGAGAGAGAGAGAGGGAGAGAGAGAGAGAGGGAGAGAGAGAGAGAGAGAGAGAGAGAGAGAGAGAGAGAGAGAGAGAGAGAGAGAGAGAGAGAGAGAGAGAGAGAGAGAGAGAGAGAGAGAGAGAGAGAGAAGCATGCGAGGACTCACCGGCCTATGAAGAAGACACTGGAGGACCATTTAGAAACGGGAGGGGGGTAAAATGATGCACAGGGCAGCTATTTTTTTCTTTGCTCTTCACTAATTAGCTAAACGGCTAAAAAAAGGCAAATTTTATAAAACCAAATCCATCAGCTGGACAAGTGGAGCAGCTAAGGCGACCGCACAGTGGGGAGGCCCGAGATGCTATTATTTGTTTGCTTTACAACTTGAAGGGCAAAACACAAGATTCGTCCCTAAAGTTTCAGAAGGCCAAAACATCCATTTAGACAACTTACGTTTGCATTTTGGTTCCCATCATAGCTTTCCCATCATGCTAATGTCCAACGTCAATTTGACTGAGAGGGTACATTGTTACACATCTCTGCTTAATCAGGGCTTCTTTATCCGTCTCAGTCCTCTAAAGAATGATTGGTTAATATCCCCACAGGAGTTGGCCACCCACGGTGCTGCAGAGAACCTTGTCATGCAATGCGGTTCTCCAGTAGATAGCCACTCTTGAAAGCTTTAATAGCCCAAGCTTGAAAGGTTTGGCTCCTGCAAACTCAGTTTCTCTCAGTTGTCCATGCCTTAGTAGTATAACATGATTACGATTTTATACTTGATTAGACTAAACCAATACACTTTTTAAAAACTACAAAGATTTCCTTCCAGGCCATTGAGTGTTCAAAAATACCTTTTTCTAGTTTACTCAAAAAAAAACGTCAACATGGATAATTTAATAATTTCCTCCCCGAAACACAAACAACATAGGACTATAAGGTTCTAAACTCTCAAACAGCCATTAGCAAATATGCTTGTCAGCTGTTTCAATATTACTGGAGGGATGGTTGGGCATAGCAGGGTGCTTCACTAAGAGAAGGAGAGAGAAAGAGAGAGGGAGAGAGAAAGAGACAGAGAGAGAGAAAGAGACAGAGAGAGAGAGAGCGAGAGAGAGAGAGAGAGAGAGAGAGAGAGAGAGAGAGAGAGAAGGACATAAAGACACACATTCAGATACAGACAGAAAGACGTGGAGAGGGAGAGAGACACACACACATAGAGAGGCAGAGGGAGTTGTCATCATCAAGTGGGACCTCCAGGACTGTATTTACTGTGGCCTCCCACTGTGCTCCTATTTGTCTCATTGCGGGTGGCAGAGGGGAGCCAATGGCTCTTCACAAAATCTGCAGGCATTCTTCCACAGGCCCACAGAGGCATATAATAAACCATTACTTCCATTTCTGACAAAAACACACATTTAAACTAGGATTATACCCCCTGCCTCCGCTGCCTTATGCCTTCCAAGATAGTCGTCTCTTCTACAAGTCAAACGTGGCCAAATACTGGCTTCCTTCTTTAATCTTCTTCTAAGGTACTCTCTCATCAGTCCAGTCCAAAACCGTGTCAGAAGAAAAGTGCCGATTTTGAACTCCCTACATACACAAACGCATGCATGCACAGACAAACACACACACACACACACACACACGCACACACACACACACACACACACACACACACACACACACACACACACACACACACACACACACACACACACACACACACACACACACACACACACACACAAATACAAACACACATTGTTTGTATAGTGTGTTTGTATGTATTATGTGGTTAAAACGACAGCATCACATCACAATGAATCTTTGAAATACCACCAAAGGAAACCTTCAGGTCATGGTGTTTCAGCCAGGGGTTTAATGTTGGGTGATGGGGAATCAGTTTGAATGTATCAAATGAGGGATATCTGCAGGGTTGAGAACATAAACAACAGTTATGTGAAATAACACCAACCCCAGGAAGCCTGTTTTTCCTCGTTCAACAACATCTAGGGCCCAATTTCACAAGTGACTCCATGGCTGAATTGGAAGGAATTGAAACGAAAGTGAAATCTGTTGCTTGTATTGCAGTTGTTTTCCTTTGGATTGTTTCACAGTGTTATGCAGAGAAGGGCTTGTACGTAAGCAATAAACTCTCAGCAAAGAAATAAGCTCCCTTTATCTGTAGCTAAGTGGTTGTATTCCGCTCTATCCAATCCCACCTGACTCTTAACTATGCTATACTTTTAATGTGTACTTTAAAATAAAAGTTTGTGATGCAAACACATTTGTTAACTATGTTACAATGCTAAGATAACAAGCCACTTCAGTATCAACACAGTTGAAAGATGCTGGTTAAAACGCTGGAATGGATCAATCCTATTGACACAAAGGGCTTTGTGTCAACGTGTCCTGTATTTTACTACTTATGCATCTTTGAAAAGCATAACCTTACACATGCTTTTTAACTGTCTTGGTTTAAAAGGGTTTAATAGTCTAGAGAGTGTAGAGAATAATATGCTGATGAAAGCACACTGTCCCAAAGCATCAACCTTGCCTCTTATAAACATCCATAATTAAGGAATACATTGCATTGAGTGCCTCCCACCCCATACAGTGTATGGCATGCACTCATATACTTTTTCTTTTTATTCCACAGGGTTGTGTATTTATCCAAGCAAATCCAGTAGTATATTAATTCTAATTACCAGCAATGGAGATAAATGGCACCATGTTAGTACAGGGAAAGGACATGCAATCACAAGACACAAATAGAAAAAAGTCACACTGAATAAACAGCAGTCAGTGTATTTGTCTTGACAGCAGTAGATTGCATGTGGCCCGATGCATGTAAAAAGGCCTATCAAAGTGCACTTTGACAAGCCTCTTCTGCTGTAATTGAGTTCAAATTGTGATTCATTGTAAACCACACACATTATAAAAAGGGTATCACCAGTTTATGGTTGACAGCTAAATACTCATTGCAGCACTAATAATATAACACCTACTTGAATGAAGCATCTACATAAGCAGTAGACAGCAGGAAAAAACCTACTCAGTTCCATTTAACTTTCTGTAGGTCTACTTCCAGAGAATACTTTTTTTAGAGGTCCATGTTAGCATCCTAAAAGTGCTCTTATTATTCCACATAGGACCCATACAAACGGCAAGATTCTGTATTTACCTATTCATTGTTGCTTACATTTTAGTCAAGATGGATACCCAGCCTGATAAGCATTCTAAGATACATAAGGGAAGCATGAAAAGTTGAAATGCTCTTTAATTCGTACTAGTGCTGTCAAGCGATTAAAATATTTAATCGTGATTAATCGCGTTAAATGTCATTTTCTTTGAGGTTAATGTTGGAAAAAAATAATTTGGAGGGGGAGAAATCTTCCTCGTAGATTCAGCATCAAGCATCATTTGACTACGCTTTTTGTAAATGTTGAAATAAAGTCCATATGGTCAAGCTGGGAGAATGTTGGATTGTAGTGGCTTTCCCGGGAGGATATAATTTAAAACGGAGATTAAATGTTTTACTCTGTAAAATGTGTTTACTAAGTTACACATGTCCCTTGTGGCCACAGCTCGGGGAGGCAATTTGTCTTCAGTTATGAGCCAAGTGATAGAAAAACACATTTTACACCGGTGCTAACCCTAACCCAGCTTATATGCAGCATAGTTCATCAAAAATATGTAACACAGACTAAGGCTTGTTGTAATGCCTATCCCAATTAAATTATGTTTTACTGTTAATGAAAAGTTGAACTTCAACTAAAGAACTGTTTGAATCATAATAATAATAGGGACAGTGCACATTAATGAACATTGATGTTTAAACATCTTTGTAAACATACTGGATTATAGCAGAGCTGCTAATTTGCATCCGTAGTCCCTAGTTATTATTATGAATGACAGGGAAGTACATTTGTTCACATACAAGTGTGTTAATGTCAATGATTTATTTAACAACTTTATATGGATGCTCTGGAATGCAGGAATAATTATATATTCCTTTCATGGAACTGGAAATTCCTTGATGAAGCCTCTGCTGGGCAGTTGGAGACCCCTGGGCCAAAAGGTCATGTGGATTTGAATCACCCGTGCTTATAATGGGATGTATAAATAAATAGGATTTATATGCACAAACACAAAACTACATAGGAACTACTACATAGAATGTAAAATATAAAATAGGGTTTTAACTCCCTCTGTTAATTTACTGTAATTGGGGATCATTTCGCTATTATTTCCAAACCTCGGTCCCCACCGGGCGTTCTCGTAAAACGCTTTCCCATGTCAACAGTTCTCAATTTCAGACCAGAAGGCATTTAATTGGCTGCTGCACTCCTTCCTATCTCGCTATTGGATGGCGCTGTTTCCGGGGCTCTGTAGGTTGACGTTTCTCGGTCTGCCTTGAGAGACAGACCGGGGAGAATGGCTGCCAGTGGAGGTTTGTTACAATTCGTTGTTTTTGTTGAGAAGTTCGACTGAAATGGCACATTCTAAAGTTACACATGTTTTGTTAATCGATATTTGACCATGGTATCTGTACTCTGGTCGAGCGACAGTTCCCCAGGTAGCAGTGTTATCGTGAAAAGAAGTGCAGCTCCAGAGTCTATTTAACAGTGTGGGGTAGAGTCAGCCCGGCTATGTGGCTAATGTTAGCTATCTGCCTTTAGCCCACTGCTTAGCTCATGACCACAGCTGAGTGTGTAAACACGTTCACAGAAGCGACGTGTTGATTCGGGTTACACAAGTTGGATGGGGGAAAATGGGTCAAGAATGACAACTACATCTCTGCTGAGCCCTGCGACGTCCGCTTTATCTCAAGCCTTGGAGGATCTCGACTTGTTTTCACGTTGTTCGGCATCATGTTTTGGGGACTAGCTAGTCCAGGGTATCTTTGCAGCTAGCCTCATGCTGCCGGCTATACATCTGGGGGGGGGGGGGGGGGGGTCATATGTCGTCAATTGATAGTTGGTGAAAGAATGACTGACTGGTAGTCCAATGGCTTGGGCTACATATGTCCACGTTGACAAATGGACGCGTGTGGCCCAGTTGTGTATAGTGTGAATGGATAGGAGGAACGCTGACTGGCTAAAGGGATCCCTTTAACTCCCTTGCTAACGGCTGAGCTAAGCTGCCAGCCGGTTATATTGTACACTTGTTAGCCTGCTAGCGACCACATAGCGAGACGTTAGCCAAGTTTCTTACCTACCCGAGACCCTTTGTTCTGTCAAGTATTGGCTCTCCATAGATTTCTAGCGTTAGCAACGAGACATCCGACACTTAAGTTGCTAGCCTTAAACAAAAACAGGAAATTGTACAACCACAAAAGTAAGGTGGCGATAATGTATCCCGGTCAAGGCTCTCAAGTAGGCTCGCAATTAAAACTCCTTTAATGAGTAGACTGTTCCTTTGGAATAGCGACGCGTATCGCCGTTCTGCCTTCCCCAGGGTTTATTTTTTTTCTTTCTCATTTGTTGCCTGCTTTATTTACCGTCACAATATTCTTGGATACGTTTAACAACAAAAAAGCGTCACTATGCTGATCATTACATGAACTAATGGAGATAACACGCCTGTGAGTGGAATTTAATATAGCCACATGAGGTGGTGTGTGGCTTTAACAACTTCAATTCAACAAAATACAACGAATTTAGTTTGATTTTCCGTTTAACACAGTCATATGTATTTTTTGCAAGTTGGAAGATTATTTTTGTATTTGTAAAAATAAGTGTACTTTTCACAATGAAAAGGGGAGAGGGGTAAGATGAGACATTTTGACTCATGTTGTCCTCTAGGCAATGAAGAATAAGACGGAACTGAAATTAAACATCTACCTTGATTTCCGGATGTCAACTGTCAATCAAATTGATAACGATGCATCTATGACATAGGTCTGTGAAAATATGACTTCTCAAAAAGTGGTGGTGTGGCTCTACTTGACCCAGCGTAGGGGTAAATTGAGCCATCTGGGGGAAAATGACAAATTAGCTTTTTCGAGTTGAATGTGTTTTCCTTTTCCAAATAGTCATATCTTTGCTTAAGGTAACTACACAATATAAAACCTGCCAATATTTCTGTATTTTGCTACTTCTCTGATGGATTTTCAGCCTTGATATCAGTGGCTACTCTCTCAATCATATTTCTCTTTCTTTGCATGATAGCTTTTCTACAATGTTTAAAATATGACCAACCAAATTAGTTGTGTAATACTACATTGAAATACCACTTTCTAAGCTTAACTTCAGTGCATCATGGTGGTGTAAGTTGAAGGACTGGCTCAACTTACCCCACAGCATGTGGCTCACTTTGCCCCACTGCCACGATTTTGGAAAATATTGCCTAGTTTAACAATTCAGGTTCATCTTTAGCTAAATTATTCCCATCGTTTTATAGCTTGGCAAATCACTAACGTGAATACATATTTTTTTACATAGCAGTCATTATGCCTGAATTGTTAACTTGCTTTAACAGGCAATAAACTGTTTATTGTGGAAAAAAAACATACGTGCAACTTTACCGTGTGCCTCTCCATCACAGCCAAATAAACATTATGGGTGCTTCCTTAATTGATGTTCAAATGACAACAAATTTGTACACATAACAAATGTGTTTGTGTGCACCTACATAAAATATGTGATATCTGTCATTCAAACCCCTAAATTGGGTCATTGTGCTGTTCTCACACAACATAAAAACTCACACAACATATTGGAATGGTCTCTGCCATCTGTAATCCTATTCTGATTATCCTGCATTTTTTTCTTCAGAGGTAGGGAAGCTGTTACAAGTTCAAAATGGAACTCCTCTAAGCACCAACTACAACGGGGTAGATGCTGTCCACGCCTGTACCATTCTTCAGCAGCTCAAGTCCTTGTACGATGAAGCTCAGCTGACAGACATCGTTGTAGAAGTGGACCATGGGCAGACATTCTCCTGTCATCGAAATGTCCTTGCTGCCATCAGCCCATATTTTAGGTATGAAGTGTTAACTTTTTTTTCATATTTTGTAAGAATGATCTGTTGGCTGATCTCAAACAATACAGCTGAGCTTAAAGTGCTTTTATATTTTTCTATTCTTGGTGGAAATTTGCCTTAGACTTATTGTGTGTGTGTGGTCTCTGGTCTCTGGAAAAGGTAGAATCCTAACATGTCTCCTCTGACCACCAGGTCCATGTTCACCAGTGGCCTTACAGAGTGCAACCAGCCTGAAGTCAGGATCGTAGGAGTGGAATCTGAATCCATGAACCTAGTCTTGGATTACGCCTACACGTCAAGGGTGACACTTTCGGAGTCCAATGTCCAGGCCCTGTTCACAGCAGCCAGCATCTTCCAAATCCCTGCCCTGCAGGACCTTTCTGCCCAGTTCATGATCAGCCGCCTAGACCCACAGAACTGTATCGGGGTCTACATGTTCGCTGATGCCTATGGCCACCAAGAGCTGAGGGAGCGTTCGCAAGATTACATCCGCAAGAAGGTCAGTTGTGATGATGAACCTAAATTGCATATTCTATTTACATATTAAAAAATTGAAGATCTGGACTAGTGCTCAAGGTATGATGGATTCCTCCACAGTATGGTGATTTGTCTTTTGTTTCTGTGTTGTTGTTGTAGTTTGTATGCGTGTCGTGGGAGCAGGAGTTCCTCCAGATGACGAAGGAGCAGCTCGTCAGCATCCTCAACAACGATGACCTGAACGTGGAGAAGGAGGAGCACGTGTACGAGAGCATAGTACGCTGGCTGGAGCACGACCGGCCAGGCCGCGAGGGCAGCCTCGCGGAGGTGTTCTCCCAGTGCATCCGTCTGCCCTTGCTGGACGAGGCCTTCCTCAGCCGCATACCTGCCCCCTTTGCCTGTGCCCTCTCCCTTTCCAAGGACCCCACCGAGGCCAAAACCGGCCTCAACGGCACCAATGGTTGCTCCCAGCGCCTGGGCATGACGGCCTCGGAGATGGTAATCTGCTTTGATGCTGCACACAAACACTCAGGAAAGAAGCAGACCGTGCCTTGCCTGGACACGGCCACTGGCCGAGTGTTCAAGCTCTGCAAGCCCCCTAATGACTTCCGAGAGGTGGGCATACTGGTGTCCTCCGAGAACGACATCTTCATTGCAGGAGGCTACCGGCCCAGCAACAGTGAGGTGTCCATCGACCACCGTGCCGAGAGTGACTTCTGGCAATACGAGCACGCAGGGAATAGATGGCTTCCACGAGCGCCTCTGCTGCGGGCTAGGATTGGCTGCAGGCTGGTGCACTGCTGCGGGAAGCTCTATGCACTTGGGGGCCGCGTTTATGAAGGCGATGGGAGGAATGCATTAAAGTCCGTGGAGTGCTACGACGCCAGAGACAACTGCTGGTCAGCAGTCAGCCCCATGCCAGTGGCCATGGAGTTCCACAGTGCTGTGGAGTACAAGGATCGTATCTACATTCTCCAAGGTGAGTACATACGAGGACATTGTTTTTTTACAACCAATACATGATAAAGAGTATTGATTCATATGACTATTTTCATGACTATTCTATAAAGTGCTATAAATCCACAGGTTTTAAAGTATTAAACAAGAGCCTCACTTTCTTGACAGTGTGTTGATGGCACTCGGCACGGCAACTGTAATATTTAATTGTCACTTGCTCATACGATTAACCTGTAAATGTTCTTAAAATAATAAATTAACAAGATTTGAACTCACCATGATGTTCCATTAGACATATCCAATATACAAAAATAACAATGTGGTAACACATCACTCTGGTAAGGGAATATAAAAAATGGTATAAAATATAACTGACATTTGTTTCCTATCGATAGGCGAGTATTTCTTCTGCTTCGACCCCCGTAAGGACTACTGGGGCCAACTGTCTCCAATGGTTGTCTCGAGGAGTCAGGGTCTGGCTGCCTTACATAAGAACTGCATCTACTACATTGCTGGCATCTGCAGGAACCACCAGCGCACCTTCACGGTAGAGGTCTACGACATAGAGCAGAACACGTGGAGCCGGAAGAGAGACCTGCCCTTCGACCAAGCCACCAGCCCCTACATCAAGGCCATGCTGCTCCAGGGCAAGCTGCACCTGTTTGTGCGAGCCACGCAGGTCATGGTGGAGGAGCACGTGTTCCGCACCAGCCGCAAGAACTCGCTTTACCAGTACGACGACGAGGCCGACCTATGGACCAAAGTCTACGAGACTCCGGATCGCCTGTGGGACCTTGGCCGCCATTTTGAATGCGTGGTCGCTAAACTTTACCCTCAGTGTCTACAGAAAGTGCTCTGAGGCATCCCTCTGGACACGTGTTGGGAACCCAATCTTGGAAGGCAGAAGGAGTGTTTGGGCCCTGCCTGCCTTGTGCCTGGTGCTACCTTGGTTCTTTGCACCACAGGGACTGTTGTCAGTTGAGTTGATCAGGAAGGGGTGCTTTTAAAGATTGCAGTATTTTGTTTTTTTCTCTTCAGAATGCACCAACCACCAACACTGATGCTTGTTTTGCGAAATCGTACAATGAATCGTAAGTGCAATTATGTTTGCTTGTTCTTGAGCCTTGTTGTTCCATTTTATATGGAGGCATATAATTTTACACATGATAAGCATGCTGTTTTTTTGGGGGGTTTTCTTTCGCTAAAACGTCCCTCAGAGTGTGGATGCTAGGTGTCACCATAAAGTCAAAATCTATATCTAAATGATTCTACATATTTTATTCATACGGGTAAGATGAGCACTGGCTCATGATTCGATCACTAGCTCAGATAGATGTTTCTTTTGGGGGGTTCTTTAATGCTAAGCTAATTCTCGGCAACCATTTTGTCAAGTTTTCAGTTGAATTGTTGTGATTTAGTATGCTTGAAGCACGTCACTTTTTGACACCAATTGTATCCTCACCAATCCGGGTGTTGGGAACCAACACAGGTTTGAGCTGTCTGATATTTAACTGCATGGAGGATGGAGGTGCTTCCTCCCTTAGGTGAGCGTCTTGTTTGTGTCATATGACAACTTAAGTGAATAGTTCAAATATTTCTTCTCCACATTGGAGAAATAAATAAAGTCCAACTTGTGGCAAATACTAAGTTCAGAACGCCTAGCAGGTTTACCTCAGCAAGTACACAAATCTGGCAAATGGATAAGGCCAATTTATTATGTTTGCCAAAGTGTAAGACGCTTGGTTAAAAGTTTTTTTTTTTTGTCTTCTCCCTCGTGAATGAGGTCATGTTTTCATCTAGACTTGGACATTGAAAATATATATGGTAGCAATAACTAATGTAACTATGATTAGGCTATATTAGGTTGTTTTACCTTTGTAGAAAGTGCATTATTTCATTAGAGGCCTGTCTTTTCTAGTTTAAATCATGTAGGTCTTGATATTGAGTGTGTGGGTCATATGGATGTAGACTTGAAGTGTTTCTATAATGAACGGTGCAGATCCCTAGGGGATGTCATTGTGCCTATGGGTAGATATGGGACATCAGAATCATGTACTGTCCTGATCCAGAGGAATATCTGTCTTACTTGACATTGCACTGAATCATTCTCCACCTAACTGCAAACTTTACGAAGCACCCTCCTGAACATTGTGTGTGTGTGTGTGTGTGTGTGTGTGTGTGTGTGTGTGTGTGTGTGTGTGTGTGTGTGTGTGTGTGTGTGTCCCACAAGTGAGTCTGGAAGAGCTGACTCATACCGAAATGTTGGTGCTGCTTTTTATGGACAATCTTGTATAAAAGTAATACAGTCATCTAATAATGTTCCCGGTTCAACAATGACATTTCTTCATGCAGGTAACTGTCCATATTTGCACTACTCTGCACCCTTTTATTTTATCGAATCTTCAAAGGAATTTATTTTGTCCCTCCAAATCATTTATCTACAATCAAGCTGTTAGATTCAACCCCTTTTTGACTGGAGATTAATACAAGAGTTCAATTCAGATGGAGCTATCTCCAAGTGACCTGGCTTCAGAAAAACCCAGCCAATGTGGGGATTGGAGATTCCAACCATATGCCTCCGTACAGCCATGTGGTAACCAGTAACAGAACTCTCAGGATAACTATTGATACAGTACTGTATTTAAATGTTTGTTATGTGTAAAATACTGTACAATAGGTTTGCTGTACTTGCACAGTTTTGAAATGTACTTTTTTGTTTTTTTTATAACTTGAAAGATAGATGTGATTTTTGAGTTTTACCATTTTTCTTTGGTAATGTTAGAGTAATTTTGTGTTGTAAAAAAATAACATTTATTTAGATCTTTCTTTGTTCTTTTTAGTATAGTTTTAATTGTAACATATCATTCAAATCAAGCATTACAGATGGATAGTTATAACAGTTTCACCACACCAGTCATTTTCATGCAACGAGCTAAGAATCAATCATTGTGCTTTCTGTGTCAGTGGGTTGAGATACCCAGCTCCTTTCTGGTTGTCAATATGCATATGGTGCTATACCGTTGAACTCTTCCTGCATTTTTTGTTTGTGAATAGGGTCTGATTACAGCTGTGGCCTGGTTCTTCCATACCTTTTGAACTTCCTTTTTAAGCAATTGAGCTCATGCCAATTAGGCCTTTCTTTCTCTAGCCAACCAATCCACTTAGCTATAGCAAACTTTCATGGCAGAAGGGTGTGTACCCACTGAAATCCTATGTCTTGAGATTAACCACATTTATGTTGGATTTCAATACACTATCGAGTCAGTTTCATGTGAGTGAACAATGGCATGGACAGTGTTTAGTTTATTTGTTCACAGGCGTTGCTTTATGGAACTGAATCAATAGTTAATTTTCTGAGTCCAACCATTATTCCCCCCGTTCGGTGACTCTTGTGTAAGGGGTCAGTTAGTGTTAGGAGTTGACAGTGCTTGCCCTGCTATTCCCTACCGCAAACTCGAAAGAGCCATAGGCATTTCTATGTTGTCCAGTCCAGAATTTGCCTCCACAGCTGTAATCGGATGACATCGGGCATTTTGTCACTATTTGCTGGTTTGTTATTGGGGTTTCGGGGTATAGGGGTGGTTGAGCTTAACTGTGAAATTCACATTGCACATACTTTTGAGAATAAAACCATGAGAACAAAGAACTTTCATTTTTATAAGAAATGTTATTATTTGAAACCAATGTTGCCTACAAGGAGGAACTGAATGACCAAATAAATTCATAGTTACTATTAAATGATGAAATACAAAACGGAACAGCAATGTAATGTAAAAACGGTGCGTCAGTAACTTTGAATCTCCATAACCTTCTAAAAAGCACCATTTGAGAAAAAGCTTGGCGAGTGCCAGTGCCACACCAGGTGTTCACCCCAAAGCAAAACTCATGGGAGATGTCTAGGCCATTATTCTCATACCTCGTTTAGGAAGAATATAAGTCGACCCTTTAACATGTCGTCAGCCTCACTCTTCAATATCATCAACCTTTTTCCAACATTCTAACCCCGAAAATCATAGACGAGCGATCCGTGCTCAAGCATTTGTTCAACAGACATGAACCTAGGACTCTCGGACCCGGCCGCACGCTACAATTTACATCGTCAATGCAACACGTGACCAGATTCCAGCTTGAGCGGCGGATCACTTTCGTGCACAACAAAACAACGAGGTTTTTTTTCTAACCCGAAAGGTAGGATGCTTTTTCTGAAACATTATGTGTATTCTTGTCTAATGCATACGTAATATGTTCCGGACAATACGTTTAACTTCGAACAGCCTGCATCAGATTGGCCACGTGTAGAGAATAACTTTGTCTTGGGGAAGTGACCCACTTTACTACACTTCCCCAAAACACGCTGCCTCGTGACTCAACCCTGGGGTTTTGCAGGTATCCACTACTTGTTTCGGGGGTCGCGGAAGGAAGGGGTTGAGTTGTTGTCTGATGGCTTTATGTTAAAGCGATAGTTAGAATTGAGGAATTACCAGTGAACGTTTGCGGTAGCATACACAGCTGTTCCATCCGTTTTTAGCAAGAAGTCAATGGTTTTATTTACTTTCGATTAGTAGTACTAACAGACGACAGTGATACAATAACCATTTCGTTGAACATGTTATACCTCATATGCTATTAATGCTAAACGTTATACGTAATAAGTTCCACGTAACACAAATATCCGGTAATTTCATGAACAATTTGATAAGATGTTATCGTAGTATACTACCCGACTTGGGCCAGGAAGGGCAGAATGGGCTATTTGTTTGGTATTACAAGACAAAGCGAACATCGCACACATCCATTCTCATTCGTTTTGTCATTCAATGTGAAATGAATCTCTGTAATTATCTCTGGTTTCTTTGACCCAGTACAGGAACATGCCCCAATCACCAACTGCTAAATTGGCCCACACCCCTCCGGATGGGGGTTGGGGGTGGATGGTGGTTTCCGGGTCCTTTATTTCAATTGGCTTCTCCTACTCGTTCTCCAAAGCCCTCACTGTATTCTTCAAAGACATCCAACGAGATTTTGACGTCAGCTACAGCGAAATTGCATGGGTCGCCTCCATCATGCTTGCTACCATGTACGCTGGCGGTAAGTTGTAAAAAAAAAAAAAAAAAAAAAAAAGGGACACTCGTAATCAATTATTTGTTTGTTAGAGTACTTTAACGAGGGGTTAAATGGAAGGAAGATGTGGCTTGCATGTGATTCTCACATGTCTTTAGTTAAGTTAAATTACGTTATTTTCTTCTTTGCACTGCTTTGTTATTTGTTGTTCTTTCTGCCCTTCAGTCTTGTGTTTTATGTTAGCCTATATTTTATGTTAAGTGTCATGAAACATTTATGCCAACATTTGCATAGTTTACTGGTGATTGTTTATAAAGTAGTAAACATGCATTGCATCATGATTTATATTTTATATATTTTTTTTTTTTTGACGTTGCATGTCATGTTGATTGAGACCATGTGAGCAATTGTCAGAAGCATTCTGTTACAGCAAAACAAAACATAAAATACCCACTTAAAATCAAGGCTGCCTCTCTCACTGGGTGCTCACACTTCCTTTCAAAAGTGTTTTTCATGGACCTTGAAGGAATTCATTAGATGATACAAATTAACTACCAAGCCAAGATCTTGCGGAGGCTCTGAGGGTGAACTCATCTGTGACCGCCTGCAAGGGGTAGAGGACAACACGGGGTGCCTGACTCACCCACGGTGAACCGCAGAGAAAGACCCAGCTAGTGAAATATCCCCCTTCCGTAGTGTCTGAGACACATGGCTTCATCATATTGTCCTTGGGAGAGCTTCAGCAATGTCACCCAGAGGAGGAGACAGGGGGAATACATCAGTGGGAAGGTTCAGCACATTGGGGTCTGCCGCCATGGTCCCAATGGGAGGGACATGACAGCCATTCCAAAGAACCTCTGACTCAAGGCACCAGAGTGATAAAGTTATAATAGAAGTGGAAGGGGTGGGCCGTTTGTGGGATGCTTGCCTATTGTGCTACAGTCACAGTTTGATCTATGAGGCAGTGTGAGGTCAATGCCTCTGTTTAAATGTATGACCACATGCATTTACACTTATTAATTTTGAGCAGACAAGCCTTACAGTGGTCTTGGTTGCCTGCAAGGTAATGATGTACAAATATGCCTTATTACATTAGGTCCTACAAATGAGTAAGGCATCAAACATGGAGTTTGTTTAACTGTGGCTGAGGCTGCTCTTGAACATGGAAATAAGCATTTTTGCCTTGTGTCAACTGATTAGATTGGTGCTTTAGTTGGAAATATGTGCTTGAGAGCTGGTTTCTCCCCTCTGCTCGTATAAATGCTTTATACATGTGTGCATATATTTTCTGTTTCCTGTCCTGTTGGCAGGACCCTTGAGCGGTATGCTGGTGAACCGTTTCGGGAGTCGCCCAGTAACCATAGCGGGTGGATTAATGTGTGGGCTGTCGATGGTGGCTGCCTCTTTTGGAAATTCCATCATCAGCCTCTACATTTGCATTGGTCTAATTGGAGGTATGTTCTCAATTAATGTATGTTTGTATGTAAATAATTGGCACATTGGTTGTTAAAGAGATTCCATCTGTGTGCAACAGAGTTCATTCATAGCCGACTAGAATGAATGGATTTAGTAGCTGTAGATGCTCTAACTTGGGAAGCTTTGAATGTGAATTTTTTTCTCACAAGTCTCCCCCAAGCATAGCATTGAGTGACCATGTAAAATAGGACTCTGTGCACTGTTAAACAAAAGAAAAAATGAATATCCTTTACTTTATGAATGCTGCAATTTTCTTATTTCACATCCAAGTACCATATGCAATAAATACTGTATTAAGTAACCTGGTAAGGAATATTTACTATGCACTAGTTACTACTAATGGTAAATCATTAATTCATACACACTACGAGACGCAAAAGCACAATGTGTGCAGATAGTTGAAAATACATATCTCCAGCCCTAACATTTACAACGATAACTAATGATCCTGTATAGTGCCAACTGCTACCACATGTATTTAAAAAGCAAGAACTAAACCAATGTTTTTCAATGAAACTAAGAATGAAGCAGTCTCACCAAAGTCCCTAGTTTAGTGCAGCCCCCTGTCCCCCCTCATGTGGCTTGTCATCCTTCCCACGGGTTGGACTTGGCCCTCCTGGGGGATGAAGATCCCATGTCCTCGGAGGCGCTGTGGGGAGGCCAAGTTTGGGTTTTCTCCCCCGACTGTGCTGCCATGCTGTCAGTCCCGGCCCAGGGCATCTGTCCTGGTTCACGGGCCGCGGCCAGAGCACCAAGGGGACTAGCGTTTAGAACCGCTAATTAAGAGTGAACTGTCCCTTATCCCCCCATAGAGCGTGGCCCTCTGTACTTTTACCTCTGAGCTCCCATCATGCCCTTAACCTGGGGGAATGGGGGGAGGGGGGTCCCTGTCACACTGTGAGGCTCATTACCCTTCCAAGGCCATGTTGTAGGGGTTCAGTAGGACAACTGGCACTCAAATAGGCCTGAGCAACCGCCCTAGTGCAGACCTGAGCAACGGCTTTTTGTTCATCTCTTGAAGATGCATCAAATGACTGATTGAGCTTTTTGTGCCTTGTGGACAGTCAGTGAAAGTCAGTGAAAAGAGAGCTGAAAGTAGGTTGAAGAATAGAGGGAAAGGCAGGTTCGATCCCATTCATGAGGTTGAACCTGCGGGGTTAGCGCACTCACGGGTTAAACCACAGAGCAGCAACAGCATTTGCCTAAAAGTCATTATTTTGTTGAGGAAGTTGGGTTTGGTTTCTTAGATTTTTATGTAAATTAAACATGCCGTGAATTTATTTCAGACTAACATTGTCGAATGTGATTGAAAATTTGCTTCTAATTTTAAAAGTGTTACCTTCTCCTTTCATGGTGATTTTCTTTTGGGTATTACTTTTAATGTAGCTCCCTCAAAATATTGCTTTACAATTCTCAAGTCCATGAAAGTTTTAGCTCACAATCAGGACTTTTCTTCTAAAACTGTTTTCATACAGGTCTCGGACTCTCCCTCAACCTAAACGCTTCTCTGACCATCATCAGCAAGTACTTCCTGGTGAGACGGCCTTTAGCCAACGGTTTGGCCATGACGGGGAGTCCTGTGTTCCTGTGTTTCCTAGCCCCTCTTAACCAGTACTTCCTATCCAACTTTGGTTGGAGGGGCAGCTTCCTCATCCTGGGCGCTCTGATGCTCCACTGCTGCGTGGCCGGGGCCCTTATGAGGCCCCTCCCCTCGGCCCCCGTCCCAACCGTGGAGAACGGCTCTCCGGAAGGCCGAGATGCAGGGACCCAAGGAACCAAGCTGCAATCAAACTGTTGGAGCCGTGTTAAGATCGTGGACTTGTCCCTCTTCAGAGACCCAGGCTTCGTCATCTACCTCATCGGGAACTCCATGTTCTTCTTCGGGGCGTACGCGCCCATTGTCTTCCTGTCCTCCTACGCCGTCAGCCAGGGCGTGGACGAGTTCTCGGCCGCCACGCTGCTCTCCATCATGGGCTTCGTGGACATGTTCACCCGGCCCGGCACGGGGCTGTTGGCCAACACCAAGTGGATCAGGCCCCGCATCCAGTACTTCCTGAGCTTCGCCATGGTCTTCAACGGGACGTGCCATCTCCTGTGCCCTCTGGCCACTAGTTACCCCAGCCTGGTGGTCTACGCGGCCTTCTTCGGCATCGGCTTCGGCATGGTGTTTGCTCTGATATTCGAGTGCTTGATGGATATCATGGGTCCCCTGCGCTTCCCCAAGGCGATTGGGCTGGTCACCATCATAGAATGCTGTCCCATGCTTCTCGGACCGCCGACCGCAGGTGAGACATGCAGTGAACACTACACTACACCACAAGTCAAGAGGCAGGCATTCTTTGCTATCTAGATTTTACACATTTCAAATAATATGTTTACAACAGCGGGAGGTTCAGTTCTATCATTAGTGTGAAAAATGTGTAATAAAATTCAGAAACAAGCATACAATCACTGATAAATGTAGAAAGACACCGGGGTGGATCAGGCTGTGGTGTATGATCGGATTGTCATTCTTTCATTCTCTGTCTGCTTGGCTGTCTGTCACAACGTGCTCGCAGCCCTAGTAGGGAGCTCGACTGCTGTCGATCCAGGGTGTCATTACTGCGAGATATTCCCTGTAGACTTGTATTATTATCTGCGAGCAACCTGGGCTGCAGAAAAAGTAGTAATTGGGCATGGCTTTTTACCACCAATTTTTCCTAAACATGGCTTGGGCTATCAGTGTGTGCACACATGACCATTAGATCGCCACAAAAATGATGGAAGATAACCTTTAACATAATTTAGAATGACAATAAACTATTAACAACTGAAGGCATGGAAACACATATTTTTTACTTGTTCTGTGTAATGAGCAGTTGCTATACTCTGTTGGGAAAAGTCCCAACATCTTGACTACCATGTGATAACATTGCTCTTGAGTAAGGGCGGACTTCACTCTGAAAGCAAAAACAATACACCTGTTGACATCGTATCAGCTAACACAAATGTCAACTCTAAAGTTCACTTGGTAGGACTCATTTCACTGTGTTCCTGACAAATGGACTGAGGAAGTTGGTGTATGAAACACATTCCACCGTATGCCCCCACGTCTTGGCAGATTTATCCATGTCCTCTACTTCAGCCTTTCTCCATGTGATTTAATGAGGTGAAAACTTATACGGCCTAAAGCTCTGTCTGCTGCTCATTTAATGGGGTAAATAAAAGGCCAACCGAGATTCGCCTCCAGAGGGCACAATCTTCACGTGTGTCCCTCCCCAGACTGCCATCCCTGTCTCTTCACGTCTTTCCCTCCCGCCCCGCCCCCCCCACCCCCTACTCCTCTCTCCCACTGCAAATGCAAGGGTCACCCCAATTAGTGGAAAGCAAGTTAATTGTTTGTAATTAGCCTTTTGCTTTGGGTGTTTAATGATGTTCTCAGTTGTGACTCCAGCTATTGAATTCCTTTAACCTGGACCGTAATCAGGCTGCAATTTATTTTACGATATACAGTATACATAAAAATAATGAGTTGACTCGTGCCAGATGGATTTAATTACCGTTTGGCCAATCAAGGGTGGTCTTAATGAGGGTGATGGTCATCAGCGTGCTCACTAGATGAACGCCATCAATCAGGTAACAGCAGCCTGTTTTGAGGAGACTGATCCATGGGCAAACTGACTCTGTTTGTGTCACACACAGCTCACACACATCAAAACAAGGTCCAGTATGTGAAGAATTAAGCTTTGAAAAACTAGATTACGGAGATTAATTCAAACTTCCAGGCAGCATCTGTTCTGGACATGTTAACACGCATAGAAATATAATTGATTGTGCGACGTTCCTTCACACCGTTAGATACATGTTTCAGGACTGTAGCCAAAGTCAAAGACAAATGGAGAACAGATATGACACCATTATTACAACATTATATCTCAATCTCTTGAACTGAACTTCCCATTTGGCACCGAATACAATTCAAAATATCAATCGTATTTTTAAGTACTGAATATTTTGGACCCAAACACATCTCTGATCTGCCTGCGTATCATGAGCCCACTAGCTCTCGGGTCATCAGGGACCCATCTGCTCACTGATGACTGGGTTTGAACCAAGCACGGGGGATAAGCTTTTAGTTTTGATCACAGATCTGGAACAAACTTCCAGAACATTCTCACCCCCCAGAACCTGCCTTTACACTTTACTTTAAATCAGAAAATATCTGTTTGCAGCAGGTTTTAATTACAAATGTATGTCTGCACTACATTTATCCTCTTGCTATTTTATTATTGTTATGTTCTTTTATGAATGTCCTTTTAAGGTTTTTCCATGTAATTTCTTCTTTAAAGCGCTATGAATGGCCTTGTGTTTGAATGGTGCTATAGAAATTTAGGGTGGGGTTGCAAGCAACAAAAAGGCGCAGAGACAAATTACGAAATGACTTGCCTGTCTGGGAGCAAGCGGGTTCCCTTTTGCTATTTTTATTAAGGACTGGAGACTTAAATCTGATCTTAACCACATTTGTCACCTCTCTGCCGACTTAGGCTAGAAATGTAGTGTTATTAGAATTGGCCCCTCTTCTGATTCGTTCTAGTCTCAGCCGGCAAAATTGCCTTCCCAGAGATGCCGGTTCACTGATGGTCGTGGAGTCGGGGTGGAGAGCGGGTGTAGTAATGGCTATCATTTTCACTGAGGCTATTTCTGAAAGCCGAGGTTTGAAAAGCATGTTGAAAGCTTTTGTTCTTATCCACACATTACGGCACAGAACCTATGTTCTGTGCAAGGGAATGTCTCCTTAGCACCCTACCTTTCATAGGGAGGTTATGACTTATACTATTTACAACATTCTTGTTGCATACACCTGCAAACATCTTCATGACAAACTCCCTGCATGGTATCAGCTTGGATGTATGTAATCCAGTGTAATAGGGACCTCGTCATACCTAGTTAGCTCTTTGTTGCCCAGCTCCTGCTGTCCCCAGCTGGACTATATACTATTGTTTGGTTACACCTTGAAGCTAGTGGAAGGGGTTACTAGCTAGCTAACAATCAAAATGTCTTCTGTCCTCAGGGGCTCTGGTAGACTACTATGGTGACCACAGGTATCTCTTCATCATGTGCGGAGCGGTGATTTTGACCGGCGGGCTCTTCCTCTTCGTCATGAACGTGTACAACTACCACCGGATAGACAAGAAGGGGAAGGCCAAGGACCAGGAGCTGCAAGGGGACGACGTCCCGCAGCAGGAACGGGCCTTGGAGCACATGCCCGAGGAGGGTCCCCAGGCCCCTGGGCCAGGGGGGGATGAGACGGGGCCTGGGGCCACGGAGGAAGATGGAGCCATGGGGGAAGATGGAGCCATGGGGGAAGATGGAGCCATGGGGGATCATGTCAGGAGAAGTGCTGATGACTCGAGGAAGAGGAGCCAAGAGTTTCATTCTATTACTATTTAGTTACATGAGGTCTCTTTTTAGTTAACTTCTACATGTCTGTAGAAGTTGTGGCCAGAGTTTCTTTAGTTTTTGCAGTATTTTTATTTTACTTTTTATAAGTAAGAACGATGCATTGTTGTGTTTTGGTATACTTTACTTGAAACATACATTCTGTTTTGCAATGATTTTTTAATTGTTTATTCTTTTTGATGGATTGCTGCACGATTTGCGCAATTTATAAGTAATGTGTGAATGAAGGTTTAAATTGTTCCTTAGACTTCAATGAATATTTACAGCAGCGGTTCAGGTCTAAATGACATAAGGTGAATGGATGATAAGTTGCTTCATCTGAGCAAAAGGGTCTAGGACGGATAGAACTACTGCATTGTTCCACTATTAATATTTTTTTAATTAAAACAGGCATTCACCAATGAAGTGGAGACCTGTAAACCATGCTCCTGTTTCTAAAATGTTTTCCGAAGTGTATTTAAATATCAATAGGGTATGTACTCTTGTTAAAGTAAAAATGTTTCAGTACCAAATTTAATTAACGGTTACTTTTAATGTAAAAGCATTTCATGTTGAATGTATGACCTTCTGAATGATTGATTTAATTTATTTTAATGAAATTTGAAAGCATTTTATTTGCCAGGGTTCTATTTATAATAGTGAAATTCCCTTAAAATGTATTTTCACCAAAAACACTAGGTTTAATCCATTTCCCTACTCTTGACTGAGAAGGTCTTGCATGTCGAGTTTTAAATGTGTTATTGTTTACATTGATCTAATTTGACTTTGTTACAGAGCGTTTACTTACTTTACATTCCTTACTTAATGTTCCGCCCATACATACAGTATGCCCCAATGTGTTCGTTTATAGGATGCAAGGTGCTTCTGATCTGAACTGTGGTGGCAGAGCTAGTGCTGGAGTCGGGGTGTACGACACACCGTCATTGAGCCAATCATACAAGACTGTATAATAATATCTTGTATGTACCAACTATGCTGGTTTCCCCCCTCATGCTTCCCCTTTGACATTACCTTTCCACACACATGGTCACTTTTTTTTTTTTTTTACAGATATGGTTCTTGCTGATTTTAGGAGAGTTGGAGAGTTTATCTGGGTTATGCACTCAAATTTGAATTGATGCCAGCATATGCTACTGAAGATTTCTCACAAGATAAATATTCATCAGTTTTTTCTTTCTTTCATATGTGACATTTTGTGATTTACAAATTCCTAATTTATGATAAATAAAGGGGATGAACCACAAACAGCGATGACTGTCAACGTCTTCCATATTGCTGTTTTTCCCGCTGTACAGCTTTATGGGTGTAAAGAGCGCGACTCATTAACGGGGTCTAATTAGTTCATTACGCACAACACAAGAGCTCTGTGTCTTGCATGCTCATGCATACTGCGAGGCGCGCCATGCATAACAATGCGTACACAGAGACCCTCCTGATTGGTTGGTCCACGGCCGACAACCTGGGCTTGTGGTCTTTCCCGTCGACGTTGCAGATTCTACCATTATGACATTCAAGAGTAAAAACAAAGTCAAGATTCGTCCAAAAGCCCTTTGCTTCGTGGTGGTGACGGCGGTATCCGTTGGCCGTGTCCAATATTTCACGTCAATTAAAAGACTTTGGGACAAACTTGAAAATGTCAGCAGCTTAAGGACGCGTACACCTAATGAAGCGGGACCCCCGGTGTTCCGGGCCAGCGCCCCGAACCGCGTGCGGTCTCACACGTGCACTCAGCAAATCGGTGGGCCAATAAAAATGTGTTTCTGTGTGCGCACACACACATGGCCACACGGTCCAGCACAACCTTGGCCCAGTGTGAACACACGTCCTGCGGACCAGGCAAGGTGGCGGTGTTCCCCCAGAGACGTGCCAATGGCCGCTGTGTCCAGGAATCTGTGGATGATTGTAATATGTTTTCCCCCCGTCCTGGTCTCCGGTTCACTTCAGTCCTCTGACCCCCTCCGGGGACTCCATGAGGTGTATGGGGTGGCATTTGTAAATGTTTCTCAAAACTGTGCTCTACTTTTTATTAGATTTAGCCCAATTTCTGGTATTTTCTTTTTAGTTTAGTAATAACACCCCCTACAAATGGACACTTTCACATCGGTACAATGCAACCCCCAAAAAATATGTAGGCCTACATCACATTTTTACCTAAATCATGGGGAAATGGCTATAGTTAAAGTGAAGCACGTTTCAAAAGGCCCCCATGGAACTGTTCTCTTTGTGTGCTGTTGCTGTGTGCCCTTGCTTATAAGTGCGTTCACCTGCTCTTGAAACACTTGCAGAACTCAACTCCATTCCACTTTCAAAATGTTCGTACTAGCTTGGAGTCGCGCGCTACTATTAAACATTGGGAAAAAATTGAACTTTAAAAAAAAATGTAAACTTTAAAAAAAAGATTTAACTTTTGAAAAATATTTTTACTTTCTGGAGGATGGCGAAGCTGTCCGCTCATTCTCTACCACTTAAAAATAGAGTGCTATCCACTGCATTTTGGGGTTAGTTTAGTTAGGGCAGAAGAGTGTGTAAAAGCTGTTAAGTCCCAAGGTTACACACGCATTATTTTTTTGTTAGACATTAGATTGCTCTAAAAAACTATTTTAAGCCAATCAGATCGCGCTGAAAAATATATCCTTTAAGCCAATCAGATTGCTCCAAAAAAAAAGGTGAATCTGGCCGTCGATGAGCCCACCATGGCGTGGTACTCACACTCACACTCACACTCTCACTGTGGTTTTTTATTGGTCATCATGAAAAAAGAACATAAGGGGTAGCACTGTCAATATTTATCAAAGGGTAACACTGTTGTTTTTCTTTGGTCGTCATGAAAAAAACCACAAGGGGTAACAATGTCGTTTTTTATTGGTCGTCATGAAAAAAAACATAAGGGGTAACACTGTCGTTTTTTATGGGTCGTCATGAAAAAAACATAAGGGGTAACACTTGTTTTTATCAAATGAAAGATGAGGGGTAACACTGTCGTTTTCTATCGGTCGTCATGAAAAAAAGATAAGGGGTAACACTGTCGATATTTATTAATTAAAACATAGGGGGTAACACTGTTGTTTTTATCAAATGAAACATGAGGGGTGACACTGTCGTTTTTCTTTGGTCGTCATGAAGAAAACCATAAGGGGTAACACTTTTGTTTTTTATTGGTCGTCATGAAAAAAAACATAAAGGGTAACACTGTTGTCTTTGTCAAATAAAATATAAGGGGTAACACTGTCGTTTTTTATTGTTCATCATGAAAAAAACATAAGGGAAATAATAGAAATACACACATACATTTTAATGTCATGTATATCCTCTTTATTGATGATTGATTATTGTGTATTGTCATCACCTCAGTGGTGCAGTGGAGTGCACTCTGCCTAACCCACTGGAGACCGTGGCTAAATTTTTGGGGAAAACACAATATCTTTAATTTTAAACGTAATGCTATCATGTCTATATGTCATATATAACCTCAGACATATTTAAATTGCAAATCTCAGTGGGAAGTGGAGAGAGCTGTGAACTAACCCCCTGGAGACCGGGGTTCAAGTCCGGTTGATGTCTTCTATTGGTGGACTCTTATTTCTATTTCATGCGAATTATAAAGTGATGAACAACCATTGTGCTGACTTTATTTGGTGTCTTGATGGTGCATTGATAATTTAGGAGGTTTACACTCTAAACAGCTCAGGTTCGAATCTCAGCAAAAACGTTGACAGGGGTACCACTTACGTTGTTTATTGGTCAACATGGAAAAAACATAAGGGGTAACACTGTCGATATTTATAAAATAAACCATAGGGGGTAAAACTGTTGTTTTTCTTTGATCGTCATGAAAAAAAACACAAGGGGTAACACTGTTGTTTTTTATTGGTCGTCATGAAAATAACCATGAGGGGTAACACTGTTGTTTTTTATTGATCTTCATGAAAGAAAACATAAGGGGTAACGCTGTTGTTTTTTATTGGTCGTCATGAAAAAAAACATAAGGGGTAACACTTTTGTTTTTTATTGGTCGTCATGAAAAAAAACATAAGGGGTAACACTGTTGTTTTTATCAAATGAAAGATGAGGGGTAACACTGTCGTTTTGATCAAATGAAACATAATGGGTAACACTGTCGTTTTTTATCGGTCGTCATGAAAACAACATAAGGGGATTACTGTTGATATTTATCAATTAAACCATAGGGTGTAACACTGTTGCTTTTCTTTGATCGTCATGAAAAAAAAACACGTAACACTGTTGTTTTTTATTGGTCGTCATGAAACAAAACATAAGGGGTAACACTTTTGTTTTTTATTGGTCGTCATGAAAAAAAACATAAGGGGTAACACTGTTGTTTTTATCAAATGAAAGATGAGGGGTAACACTGTCGTTTTGATCAAATGAAACATAAGGGGTAACACTGTCGTTTTTTATCGGTCGTCATGAAGAAAACCATAAGGGGTAACACTGTTGTTTTTTATTGGTCGTCATGAAAAAAACATAACGGGTAACACTGTTTTTTTTTTTATTGGTCGTCATGAAAAAAAACACAAGGGGAAACACTGTCGTTTTTATCAAATGAAACATGAGGGGTAACACTGTCGTTTTTCATCAAATGAAACATAAGGGGTAAAACTGTCGTTTTTTGTCGGTCGTCATGAAAAAAAACATAAGGGGTAACACTGTCGTTTTTTATTTGTCGTCATAAAAAAAAACATAAGGGGTAACACTGTCGTTTTTTATTGGTCGTCATGAAAAAAAACATAAAGGGTAACACTGTTGTCTTTGTCAAGTAAAATATAAGGGGTAACACTGTTGTTTTTCATCAGTCATCATGGGAAAAAAACATAAGGGGTAACACTGTCGTTTTTATCAAATGAAACGTAAAGGGTAACACTGTTGTTTTTATCAAATGAAACATGAGGGGTAACACTGTCGTTTTTATCAAATGAAACATAAGGGGTAGCACTGTCGTTTTTTGTCGGTCATCATGAAAAAAACATATGGGGTAACACTGTCGATATTTATCCATTAAAAAATAGGGGGTAACACTGTTGTTTTTATCAAATGAAAAATGAGTGGTGACACTGTCGTTTTTCTTTGGTCGTCATGAAAACACCATCAGGGGTAACACTGTTGTTTTCTATTGGTCATCATGAAAAAAAACATAAGGGCTTTTTATTGGTTGTCATGAAAAAAAACATAAGGGGTAACACTGATGTTTTTTTATTGGTCGTCATGAAAAAAAACATAAGGGGTAACACTGTCGTTTTTATCAAATGAAACGTAAAGGGTAACACTGTTGTTTTTATCAAATGAAACATGAGGGGTAACACTGTCGATATTTATCCATTAAAACATAGGGGGTAACACTGTCGTTTTTATCAAATGAAAAATGAGGGGTGACACTATCGTTTTTCTTTGGTCGTCATGAAAAAACCATAAGGGGTAACATTGTTGTTTTTTATTGGTTGTCATGAAAAAAACCATAAGGGGTAACACTGTTGTTTTTTATTGGTTGTGATGAAAAAAAACATAAGGGGTAACACTGTTGTTTTTTATTGGTTGTGATGAAAAAAAACATAAGGGGTATCACTTTTGTTTTTTATTGGTCGTCATGAAAAAAAACATAAGGGGTAACACTGTTGTTTTTTATTGGTCGTCATGAAAAAAAACATGAGGGGTAACACTGTTGTTTTTTTATTGGTCCTCATGAAAAAAAACATAAGGGGTAACACTGTTGTTTTTTATTGGTTGTGATGAAAAAAAAACATAAGGGGTAACACTGTCGTTTTTTATTGGTCGTCATGAAAAAAAACATAAGGGGTAACACTGTTGTTTTTTATTGGTCGTCATGAAAAAAAACATAAGGGGTAACACTGTTGTTTTTTTATTGGTCCTCATGAAAAAAAACATAAGGGGTAACACTGTTGTTTTTTATTGGTTGTGATGAAAAAAAACATAAGGGGTAACACTGTCGTTTTTTATCGGTCGTCATGAAAAAAACATAAGGGGTAACACTGTCGATATTTATCAATTAAACCATAGGGGGTAACACTGTTGTTTTTTTTTGATCGTCATGAAAAAAAACACAAGGGGTAACATTGTCGTTTTTTATTGGTCGTCATGAAAAAAACCATGAGGGGTGACACTGTTGTCTTTGTCAAATAAAATATAAGGGGTAACACTGTCGTTTTTTTATTGGTCGTCATGAAAAAAACATAAGGGAAATAATAGAAATAAACACATACATTTTAATGTCATGTATATCCTCTTTATTCATGATTGATTATTGTGTATTGTCATCACCTCAGTGGTGCAGTGGAGTGCACTCTGCCTAACCCACTGGAGACCGTGGCTTAATCTTTTGTGGAAAACACAATATCTTTAATTTTAAACGTAATGCTATCGTGTCTATATGTCATATATAACCTCAGACATATTTAAATTATAAATCTCAGTGGGAAGTGGAGAGAGCTGTGAACTAACCCCCTGGAGACCGGGGTTCAAGTCCGGTTGATGTCCTCTATTGGTCGACTCTTATTTCTATTTCATGCGAATTATAAAGTCAGGAATAACCAGTGTGTTGACTTTATTCGCTGTCTTGATGGTGCATTGATAAGTTCGGAGGTTTACACTCTAAACAGCTCAGTTTCAAATCCCAGGAAAAACGTTGACAGGGGTACCACTTTCGTTGTTTATTGGTCAACATGGAAAAAACATAAGGGGTAAAACTGTCGATATTTATCAAATAAACCATAGGGGGTAACACTGTTGTTTTTCTTTGATCGTCATGATCGTCAAGGGGTAACACTGTCGTTTTTTATCGGTCGTCATGAAAAAAACATCAGGGGTAACACTGTCGATATTTATCAATTAAACCATAGGGGTAACACTGTTGTTTTTTTTTGATCGTCATGAAAAAAAACACAAGGGGTAACACTGTCGTTTTTTATTGGTCGTCATGAAAAAAACAATGAGGGGTGACACTGTTGTTTTTCTTTGGTCGTCATGAAGAAAACCATAAGGTTTTCTTCATGACGACCTTATGGTTAACAGTGTTACAACAGGGGTAACACTTTTTTTTTTTATTGGTCGTCATGAAAAAAAACATAAGGGGTAACAATGTTTTTTTTTTATTGGTCCTCATGAAAGAAAACATAAGGGGTAACACTGTCATTTTTTATCGGTCGTCATGAAAAAAACATAAGGGGTAACACTGTCGATATTTATCAATTAAACCATAGGGGGTAACACTGTTGTTTTTTTTTGATCGTCATGACAAAAAACACAAGGGGTAACACTGTCGTTTTTTATTGGTCGTCATGAAAAAAACCATGAGGGGTGACACTGTTGTCTTTGTCAAATAAAATATAAGGGGTAACGCTGTCGTTTTTTTATTGGTCGTCATGAAAAAAACATAAGGGAAATAATAGAAATACACACATACATTTTAATGTCATGTATATCCTCTTTATTGATGATTGATTATTGTGTATTGTCATCACCTCAGTGGTGCAGTGGAGTGCACTCTGCCTAACCCACTGGAGACCGTGGCTTAATCTTTTGTGGAAAACACAATATCTTTAATTTTAAACGTAATGCTATCATGTCTATATGTCATATATAACCTCAGACATATTTAAATTAAAAATCTCAGTGGGAAGTGGAGAGAGCTGTGAATTAACCCCCTGGAGACGGGGGTTCAAGTCCGGTTGATGTCCTCTATTGGTCGACTCTTATTTCTATTTCATGCGAATTATAAAGTCAGGAATAACCATTGTGTTGAGTTTTTTTGGTGTCTTGATGGTACATTGATAAGTTCGGAGGTTTACACTCTAAACATCTCAGGTTCGAATCCCAGCAAAAACGTTGACAGGGCTACCACTTTTGTTGTTTATTGGTCAACATGGAAAAAACATAAGGGGTAAAACTGTCGATATTTATCAAATAAACCATAGGGGGTAACACTGTTGTTTTTCTTTGATCGTCATGAAAAAAAACATAAGGGGTAACACTGTCGTTTTGATCAAATGAAATATAAGGGGTAACACTGTCGTTTTTTATCGGTCGTCATGAAAAAAACATAAGGGGATTACTGTCGATATTTATCAATTAAACCATAGGGGGTAACACTGTTGTTTTTCTTTGATCGTCATGAAAAAAAAACACGTAACACTGTTGTTTTTTATTGGTCGTCATGAAAAAAAACATAAGGGGTAACACTTTTGTTTTTTATTGGTCGTCATGAAAAAAAACATAAGGGGTAACACTGTTGTTTTTATCAAATGAAAGAAGAGGGATAACACTGTCGTTTTGATCAAATGAAACATAAGGGGTAACACTGTCGTTTTTTATCGGTCGTCATGAAAAAAACATAAGGGGTAACACTGTCGATATTTATCAAATTAAAACATAGGGGGTAACACTGTCGTTTTTATCAAATGAAACATGAGGGGTGACGCTGTCGTTTTTCTTTGGTCGTCATGAAGAAAACCATAAGGGGTAACACTGTTGTTCTTTATTGGTCGTCATGAAAAAAACATAAGGGGTAACACTGTTTTTTTTTTATTGGTCGTCATGAAAAAAAACACAAGGGGTAACACGGTCGTTTTTATCAAATGAAACATGAGGGGTAACACTGTCGTTTTTTATCAAATGAAACATAAGGGGTAAAACTGTCGCTTTTTGTTGGTCGTCATGAAAAAAAACATAAGGGGTAACACTGATGTTTTTTTATTGGTCGCCATGAAAAAAAACATAAGGGGTAACACTGTCGTTTTTTATTTGTCGTCATGAAAAAAAACATAAGGGGTAACACTGTCGTTTTTTATTGGTCGTCATGAAAAAAACATAAGGGGTAACACTGTTGTCTTTGTCAAGTAAAATATAAGGGGTAACGCTGTTGTTTTTCATCAGTCATCATGGGAAAAAAACATAAGGGGTAACACTGTCGTTTTTATCACATGAAACATGAGGGGTAACACTGTCGTTTTTATCAAATGAAACACAAGGGGTAACACTGTCGTTTTTTGTCGGTCGTCATGAAAAAAACATAAGGGGTAACACTGTCGATATTTATCCATTAAAACATAGGGGGTAACACTGTCGTTTTTATCAAATGAAAAATGAGTGGTGACACTGTCGTTTTTCTTTGGTCGTCATGAAAAAAACATCAGGGATAACACTGTTGTTTTCTATTGGTCATCATGAAAAAAACATAAGGGTTTTTTATTGGTTGTCATGAAAAAAAACATAAGGGGTAACACTGATGTTTTTTTATTGGTCGTCATGAAAAAAAACATAAGGGGTAACATTGTCGTTTTTTATTTGTCGTCATGAAAAAAAACATAAGGGGTAACACTGTCGTTTTTTATTGGTCGTCATGAAAAAAAACATAAGGGGTAACACTGATGTTTTTTTATTGGTCGTCATGAAAAAAAACATAAGGGGTAACACTGTCGTTTTTTATTTGTCGTCATGAAAAAAAACATAAGGGGTAACACTGTCGTTTTTTATTGGTAGTCATGAAAAAAAACATATTTGAAGAAAAATAAAAATCTGTCCTTGTCAAATAAAATATAAGGGGTAACACTGTTGTTTTTCATCAGTCATCATGGGAAAAAAAATATAAGGGGTAACACTGTCGTTTTTATCAAATGAAACGTAAAGGGTAACACTGTCGTTTTTATCAAATGAAACATGAGGGGTAACACTGTCGTTTTTATCAATTGAAACATAAGGGGTAACACTGTCGTTTTTTGTCGGTCGTCATGAAAAAAACATAAGGGGTAACACTGTCGATATTTATCCATTAAAACATAGGGGGTAACACTGTCGTTTTTATCAAATGAAAAATGAGGGGTGACACTATCGTTTTTCTTTGGTCGTCATGAAAAAACCATAAGGGGTAACACTGTTGTTTTTTATTGGTTGTCATGAAATAAAACATAAGGGGTAACACTGATGTTTTTTTATTGGTCGTCATGAAAAAAAACATAAGGGGTAACACTGTCGTTTTTTATTTGTCGCCATGAAAAAAAACATAAGGGGTAACACTGTCGTTTTTTATTGGTCGTCATGAAAAAAAACATAAGGGGTAACACTGTTGTCTTTGTCAAGTAAAATATAAGGGGTAACACTGTCGTATTTTTTGGTCGTCATGAAAAAAAACATATTTGAAAAAAAATAAAAATCTGTCCCTGTCAAATAAAATATAAGGGGTAACACTGTTGTTTTTCATCAGTCATCATGGGAAAAAAAACATAAAACTGTCGTATTTATCAAATGAAACATAAAGGGTAACACTGTCGTTTTTTATCTGTCGTCATGAAAAACCCATAAGGGGTAACACTGTCGAAATGTATCGAATAAAACATAGGGGGTAAGTGTGACACTGACCTGATACAACCATTTCAAACTTTATCACCTCAGCTCAGCTACTATATTTGATCTCAAAGGTTTTCAAACTTTCTTACGTAAGTTATTTGTTTAACTCTTTGTTTGCAACCATTTACATTTTTTTAAATGGTGTGCATGTTTACATTGTTTACTCCATTTAGACTTTTGAACTCTTTGACACTTACTAAAACATTTTCAACCTCACTTTGCATTACAGCACTCGCGCATTGTAACGATTGCGTGTGTGTGTGTTTGTGTGTGACAACTTGCCTCGGAAAAGCCTATGACGTTTTGATTACTTTTGACCTTTGGATCTGAGTGGATGGGAGGGCGGGCGGCGGTGGGGTCTACCCGCTTTTCCACAGAACGCATGGCAGAGAAGTATGTGGTCTCAGTGGGTTTAGGGAGCCGGCGCATATCAACGGCAAACAAGAAATGGAATGATCTGTTTGAGTGAGACAGATATCCCCGGCCCTGCGTGTAGTGCAAACAGAGGCTGCTGGTGTAATAATGATCCCCTTCGAATGTGTAGGCCTACTGGGGAACAGCGGTTTTACGTGTGGGCCCACGTATGTGCACACGTAGGAATACATTTCATATTGAGCGTTGGATTTGAAGGTACTTAGCCCTACAGTAGGCCTATATATCTACCTGCTGCTCTCCTATCGACACTCACGGAAGGTTCCTCACAATGTGTGATGGAAACACGTGTTATGTAAACATGTGCGATTGTATTTCTTTATAGCAGAAAAAATGTGCCTTTATGCCTGCCCTCAAAGTGCTGACCAAAATGTGATCTACAGATTTAGTCATGCAAAGACCCCATGTTCAATAAAGACGTGTAAATACGTCTCTTCCTAGCCCTAGATTGCGTAACTCTTTGTTCTTTTAGTAAATCAGCTTGAATTATGTAACTCTGTGTGGACTAATCGGCAGGCTGGATACTCCCTCATGTGATGTGGCAAAAGGCTGGAATCTGACATGCGTTGTGCAATGGCTTGTGGACCTTGCATCGGGTGGTAAAACAGGAAACCTTTGTACCAAGTATGGTTTTTTTTTGTAGCAAAGCACAGTTTCTCCACTGCCTATATGTTGGAGGTGGTTATTCCATAGTTTAGGACAACTCAGCTGCGACAGTTACCTCAACCCACCTTCACCAATACACAGAAGATCCTGAGGTCAACACGCTATGTTAGAAACCCCCTACCTCCTCCTGCCGACCTCTTCTAATGCATTATACATCCCCAGGCTAGGGGATGGCACTGTCACTCCTCGCCAGGCGTGTGTGGGTGTGGGTAGCCGGTGTATTGTGTGGGTGTGTATGTGTGTTGGAATGCAGAAATGGAGCCAGAGAGAAAGGGAGACAATGGATGGAAAGAATTCAATGAGAAGAAGCACCACACTGACTCTATGGAGGAATAAAGAAACGAAACAAAGAGTGAAAAGAAAGGAGAATGAGTGGCACTGTAACAAGGGACTGTAAACGAGGCTTTAACTTCTTTAAGGAAGTAAAGTCACTTCCCCTTTTAATTCATCTTGGTTTTTACTTGTTTTTTTTCAAGCTCAACGAGCGTAGCGTAGATAACTAATAAAAGTAATGTAATGTACATCTATAATTAATATGCTCTCTATGGGCTCTGCGGTCAGGGAGAAGCGGGTGATTTAGTGTGTTTATTGTATGTGTGTGTGTGTGTGTGTGCGTGTGGCGGGCCATCGCCATGGTAATTCTAGTCATCACTCCAGGTTGAGCCTGGCCGGTAAATGACTGTGGGCCATCGGCGGCTCAGGTGGTCCCACAGGTGTGGGGGGAAAGTGTTTTTCCTTCTTCCTCTCTCCATGTTTGTCTGTTCCTCCCTCCGTGGAAACAACAAGAGACAAAGGGACGCGGGGTTGCAGCCCGGCCCCCAGGCCACCGCTCTCCTTCTGTGTCCCTGTTCTCTCTTCCTCTCCCTTCAGTTCCTCCTCCCTCTATACGTCCTTTGACCTCCCTCTCTCCTCTGTTTACGGCAGCGGATTTCAGCACCTCTGCCACATCTTGGTTCATCTGTCCTAGCTGCCCTCTTTACGTACATTAGTGAACTCCGCCTCTGTCCTCTGTCCTGTGTCCTTCCCTCTCTGTCCTTCTCTATATTAATATAGTGTCTCTCTCTCTCTGTCCCTCTCTCTCTGAATACGTCCCTCTGTCCTTCTCTATATTAATATAGTGTCTCTCTCTCTCTGTCTTTCTCGCTCTGAATACATCCGTCTGTCCTTCTCTATATTAATAAAGTGTCTCTCTCTCGGTCTCTCTCTCTCTCTCTGAATGCACTTGAGGAGTCCCCTCCCTCGTCCTCCATCTTCCAGCCAGAGCGCTTTGCAGAACCACAGTTCAAAACCCGCCTGCCTCCCGGTGCCGGCTGCTTCTGAAACCCTGTGCTGCTTTGAATCTCCACCGTTTGAACAAAAGCACCCCCTGCATCTCTTTCACACACACGCACACGCACACACACACACACACACACACACACACACACACACACACACACACACACACACACACACACACACACACACACACACACACGCACACACACACACACACACACACACACACACACACCCACACCTAGTCACTGTAATTTGTAAAAACCGAGACAACATCTCTGATACTTTTCTCTTCCGCTATTTTTTTTCCATTCACTTTTCAACGACCTCTCCCTATCTGTCGATCAACCATTTC
>NC_044060.1:13080408-13092908 GCF_902167405.1 Gadus morhua
AAGTATAAATGGCACAAAGGACCATTACATGCACAGACACAGATGCCAAGGGTGATTTTGTTAGTGAGTCCCACTGTCACATTTATAACAGTTCAGCCTTTTCATGCATGAACAAATACTATACTCTGCCTTTTTTAGTATTAAATGGACTTTACTTAAAGACCTGCATGCATGGCATTCATAATTCAAAGTCTGTTCATCAGACCCTAAGCTATACAAACTAAAATGTTAAATAGAATTAAATGTTATATATGCAGGGACATAGATGATGCACAACATAGTGTGAGCCTTGGGTCCTATAAAATGTAGTTGTACTTAGCTGTGTGCTCGGTGTATGTGTGCATGTGCGTTTAGCAGTCCATCTCCTGAGTGGGGGTTTGCGCGGACCCCTGGGGTCTCCATCTAAGGAAGATTGGAGTCTTGTCAGGGGTCCAGGATTGGGGATATGCTAAATCCTGGCTAACATTGAGTGCGTTTGCATATCTCTCTTCTCCCAGTCAGTAAAGTGTCTGGATTGAAGGCAGGTTATTAGCAGGAGTTCACTGCTCATCCTCACCGCTCCTCTGAACCGGTCCTGGTGGTGGTGGTGGTGGTGCTGGTAGTGGTGGACGAGGTGGGGTGTGACTCGTCATGCTTGGTGGGGGAATAATTTCACCGTGTTGCCTCACGTTGGAATAGCCCCAACACATTCGCTGAGGAAGGAAGGGAGTGGATGGAGTGAGAGGCGCATTAAGACACGCAATGTGGTCCATGGGTTGTCGTTTTCTGCCGCTAGAGGTCAGTCTTACTCCATTTATGAAATAAGCAAGATTGATCGTGTTTAACTATTCCTCTCGGAGTCCCTGTCCATCTGTCAATCATTTTCCTGTCGGTTTGAATCCTCCCCCTGCTTGGTCTTCTACAGCCGGAGGCTTTGGAAGTAGGCCTATATCCTTTTGTCTGAGGGTGCAAGTTTGCAAGTTTATATGTAAAAAACATTTCAAATTCTACTTCTATTCTCGGAAATAAAGCAAAAACACATGGTGCCGAGAAACATTGTTCATACTCATAAACCGCAGAAATCGGCATGCAATATCCATAATTAACACATAAACACACATATTTTGTTTTGTATGACATATCATCATGTATTTAAGCGTGGAAAACATGATACAAAAACAAGAATGTAAACATGGGCAGAGGGACTTGGCTGAGTGCTGATATTTTATTTAAGACAGCCACACTATTTAGTGGAGGCCCAGAGATTGATGGGCTGAGCAAGTTATGGTTGGTCCAAACCTGCCTAAATGGGAGCCGCAAGACTACCAGAGGAAACAAGCCCATTCCATCTCCCTATCATCTTGTCTTTAAGTGACTTCACAAACAATTAACATAACGCAAACCAGATTTAAATGAGACAATCTACCGGACATATTGGGACGGTATATAATCTGGGAGACATGCTAACAGGATCTTGACACACGTTTGCAGTCACATATGAGAGAGCAGACATCACAATTTCCTCATCAAAGGATCCCTCACATCCTATATTGATTATCCATGTGTTGTTGTCAACGTTTAGGTTTCATTACTGCTGACACACACACACACACACACACACACACACACACACACACACACACACACACACACACACACACACACACACACACACACACACACACACACACACACACACACACACGGGCCAAGACGGATACACAAAGCTGCTAATGGCTGTGATGTGATGTGCATATCACATTAAGCAGCAATCTCTGAGTAATTAATATTGCACTATGGTTATGTTTCCTGGCGTAAAAAACGCCCAATCAGATTTGCATGGCTAGCATTGCGTAATTAAGACGAACCATCAGGGAGATCGCTCCTTGTTTCAACTTACGTTACTCTTTTTCTCTCTATCCCTCCTCTCCCTCTCGCTTTCTCTCTCTCTCTAACCCCCCCCCCCCCCGCCTTTATTTTTTTTAAAGAGACAACATTTCTCCTTTTTTCGGTCACGGCCTGAAGAGAAATGACAGGGTAGCTTCTCCCACAGTGGAAGAAAGGGCCAGTTATTACATACTTACCTCGGGAAGTCCGGTCTATTACTTCCCTCACCGGTGGTTAGAAATGCATTATGGCACATACAATTCGCCATACTTCTGAAGTAGCTTCTTCTAGAGTGCTTTGAAGAGGTGTGGAATCAGGTGTTTTCTTGAGCTACTCTAACCTTTCTGACACTGAATTGTAATTCTACCCCTATAAGCGCAGAATCGGTCTGCGGCCCAAGGGTTTGATCATGATCTCAATCACAATCTGCCAGTCTTGATCTGTCTGCTGTCAGGGTGGTGGGGCAGATATTGACCTTGCGGTCAGGTAACCTATCCAGCACTTACTGCGCTCATTTCCACCTCCACTTCATCTTCCTCCTCCTCCTCCTCCTCCTCCTCCTCCTCCTCCTCCTCCTCCTCCTCCTCCTCATATTCGTCTCCCTTCTCCTCCCTCTCATCCTCCTCTTCTCCTTCTCTTCCTCCTCTGCTTCTCTCTTCTCCTCCCTCTCCTCCTTCTCCTCCTTACTCTCCTCTTCTCCTCCTCCTCCTCTTCTTCTCTCTTCTCCTCCCTCTCCTCCTTCTCCTCCTCCTTACTCTCCTCCTCCTCTTCTTCCTCCTCTTCTTCTCTCTTCTCCTCCTCCTCCTCTTCTTCTCTCTTCTCCTCCCTCTCCTCCTTCTCCTCCTCCTTACTCTCCTCCTCCTCTTCTTCCTCCTCTCCCACCTCCTGCTCCTCAACTCCTCAATTCAGCGAGTGATCATCTTTTTACAATTTATGTCCGACATTTCCGCAGTGACTGTGACTTAATGACGTGGTTATTACGACCTGGCTGCTCTGAACCTGTTAATGCTGCTCACCCCCCCCATACAAAAGACTGGCTGGGAAAAAAAAGAAGGTGAATGTCACACATTTGAATAATGTGTGTGTGGTGAAGAGGAATATACAACTCAGCTGGGAACTTTGGAAGAGATGAGCTGCCCTTGGTCTCCTGGAACCATAACCCGGCCTAATGGCTGTCTGCATAATCCCTCTCACAAGCCATATTTAAACATCTCATTTGAAATATTCACTTGTTCTGTGTGTGTGTGTGTGTGTGTGTGTGTGTGTGTGTGTGTGTGTGTGTGTGTGTGTGTGTGTGTGTGTGTGTGTGTGTGTGTATGTGTATGAATAAGCACATAAGCGAGTGTGTATTTTGCATGTATGTGTGCGTGCACCACAATGAATCGTTTGCATGTGTGTGTGTGTGTGTGTGTGTGTGTGTGTGTGTGTGTGTGTGTGTGTGTGTGTGTGTGTGTGCGCGTGTGTGTGTGTGTGTGTGTGTGTGTGTGTGTATGTGTGTGTGTGTGTGTGTGTGTGTGTGTGTGTGTGTGTGTATGTGTGTGTGTGTGTGTGTGTGTGTGTGTGTGTGTGTGCGCGTGCGCGTGTGTGTGTTGCCCGGCGGTTCAGCGATGCGTCTTTGTCCCCCTGCAGATGAGATGAGTGATTCTGCAGTATAGGGGCTCTTCCCTCACTCTGTGTCATTTCCAGGCCAGCGGGGCCCTTTGGGACACACAGCACTGCACGCACACACACACACACACACACACACACACACACACACACACACACACACACACACACACACACACACACACACACACACACACACACACACACACACACACACACACACACACACACACACAGAGAGACAGACACACACACACACACACACTCCACAGCAGCCCTACGGAGCAGTGGCACACATAACACACTGGCGGTGTCAAAGCCACAGCTTATTTTAGTCGCAATATCCTTGGCTGGTCGCTGGTGGACTCCACTTTATGTAAATGATACCAATACATTTGCAAGCGCTTGCCGTTGGTTGCTGTGGCGCTGCTGGTGTGTGTGTTTGTGAGTGTGTGTGTGTGTGTGTGTGTGTGTGTGTGTGTGTGTGTGTGTGTGTGTGTGTGTGTGTGTGTGTGTGTGTGTGTGTCTGTGTGTGTGTGTGTGTGTGTGTGTGCGTGTGTATGCTTGTGTGTGTGTGTGTGTGTGTGTGTAGTCACCACAGGGCCAGAGGGTCGGGTCTCGAGGAAACAGGAGTGTGTGGGAGGAGGTTTGTTGTTAATGGAGAAATTATTGCAAAAGCTTTGCTTGGATTCCAATGTTTTCACACCTGTTTGCAATGATTACCCATTCACACTTCTGCAACGCTTTGGTTTGGTGTGCTCGGATCTGTCTGTGTGCTCGTGAGGGCATTGAACTTTTTCTTTAAGCATGAATTGTTTATCGGGAAGTAGTAGGGTAGCTTTTCCTGTACAAAGCTTGGATTACTGTTAGTGACTCTGGTTAGTCTATTAATGGACATGTTCAACACAGATAAATAGATAAAATAAAGATTGTTAGCGCCTCTGCCTTCCCTTTCAACCGACATGTTTTCATCGGTCGACTATGCGTTCGTCTGTAAGCATTTCAAATCAGTTTCGTGTTCCCACCCTGATAGCATTACACCAAGCTGACTGCAGGAAGGCAAAGCAGTGATTCCATTTGTCCAGCTGAGCTCTCGCTGTTGTCTTCTAATGGGCCTGTGTTCTCCTCTGAGCTCATCTCCGCTGCTCTACCCAACACCTGGGCCCCACAGCCGCAGAGACGGCGTTCCTATCGCTGTGGGAAATACTCGTCCTTTTTCTGTTATGTATTCCTGACCATACAAATTCAAACCAATTAATCTCAAGGTGGAGATTGTTGTTGTTACAGCAAATTAGTGCTGTAATGTTTTCAATTCGAAAAGCCGTTGAATTTTGAATTTTGAAACGTAATCACCGAATTCATGACATTTAAATATTATAGTCTGAAATCTAGATCATCTGAATCAAACCGTATGGAATTCCCTTCTTTGAAATTCAAATAAGGCATTCCAGGTTGTACCATTTCAACAACACAATTTCAAATATAATTTATTCAATGTTTATTAATTCAGATACAAAAATGCAAGCTGCAGATATTCAAAATACGATTCATATTTCATCTTCAAGTGGTCAAAATGCTAACCAAAAATTCAAGCAATAAAAATTCAGGTGTTGGAACATAAATCTCAAATTCATACAGATGTAAAAAAAATAAAACACATACACACACAATTAACTAGATGCAGCCTTCAGAGCTCTGATTGGCTAAGGAGGCACCAACCAACCAGTAAACACACTCAGTGGACTTACATGTGGCTAACTACTGTATTATTCCCTGGCTTATTCACCATGACAGAACACACAAAACCACACTCACACCAACTGACTAACAAACAAGACGTTTACACGCCGGCTTGCCCGAACACACACACACAAACACACACATACACGCTTGTGTAAGCAAAAATGCATTCGACTCCTGGCAGTGTATAGGGTAGCGCTAGCAGGCCATGTGCTGATTACAAGGCCCAGCAAACATACATATGTTCTCTGTCTCTCAAACTCAACAAGCTGCGGGCAGACTACAAGCTCTCCTAATCACTCCCAACAGCGAGCCACACTCCCCTGGGAGCACAGCCAAGCTATGTATTCTCTCTCTCTCTCTCTCTCTCTCTCTCTCTCTCTCTCTCTCTCTCTCTCTCTCTCTCTCTCTCTCTCTCTCTCTCTCTCTCTCTCCCCCTCCCTCCCCTCTTGGCTTGGTAGTGAGATCGGCTCAGCCTGCACTTGGAGATTATTTAGCAGCCCTGATCGCGCTGATGGCTGATGCATGTCTGTTTTTCCTGGACCAGTGTGGCACTAAGTCCTCGGAGAGTCTTTTAAAAGAATGCGACATGATACTCTGTTGCTTTACACTCTCACACGTCACTGGTTGCTGTTTGTGCTCCAGCTCTGTAACAAGAACAACAGTGGAGTGAATGGATAAAAACACAGACTGAAGTCTAGATCAGTTCAAGAAGCGGAACATGCTATAAACAGAGCGCACTATGGAGAGAAAACAACACAGCACCCGAGGAAAACCAAGCTGGGTCACAGACAGCCAGACAGCCCCTAGTCTTCACAGGATTTAAGAGAGACCTAATTAGGATTAACTGAACCAATGACACTCTTATCTTCAGTTTACTCCTCAAGCAGGATGTGGACCGTCTGAATCCATTTTGATGTTTTTATTCTGTTACCATCTATTTATGTTATTATTATCCCCAAAAGGAAGTGGCTTTTTTTTGCTCTTTGCTATACTTTGTTGTGCTATTAAAATATCCCAAATTTGTCAGAACCCAACCATTAATTTCACAATGTTTAGTAGCAATGTAAACGTCAATGTATAGCTTCTTGTACTACATGTACTTAAAACTAAAACATCATTGCAGACTTTACTGCTACCATAACGGAAAGGCACACAGCGTGGAATAATGGATATAAACGACCAGTGCTACTCATACTTCAATGCAGAGAACCCGGAGCCACGTGGGCCAGTACAAACCAGTTCCCTGTGAGCACTCGTTAATTTTGGAACAATATCAGTTCAACGAAAAACTGAAAGGGTCCGTAATGAGTCTCTGGACTGTGGCGCTCCTGCTAACCCCCCTGGGTCCCTGTGGCATCATACTGCCGGGGCAGAGCACTCCATCATCTTCACTCTGTCTGTACCAAGACAAAGAGCTGCCTCCGAGCGAGCCGAGCAGGTCATAGGTGGGTCTCTCTCTCACGCTCTCTCTCTTGCACACACACACACACACACACACACACACACACACACACACACACACACACACACACACACACACACACACGCATGCATGCACGCACATACGTAGGCAGGCACGTATATGCGTACGCAATCACACACACACACACACACACACACACACACACACACACACACACACACACACACACACACACACACACACACACACACACACACACACACACACACACACACACACACACACACACACACACACACACAAACACACACACACTCACACAAAGCCTCTTGGGACCATACTGCTGGAGCCAGTGGCTGAAGTGCCCTTGGCCCGATCTTCAGGCTTGGTCTCTCTTACTGGACACACTGGCTACCCGATGAGAAAGAGCGAGTGGAAGAGAGAGTGACAGAGAGAGAGAGCAATAAAGAGAGAGAGAGGGCATGAGAGAGAGAGCGTGAGAGTGAGTGTGAGAGTGAGAGTGAGAGTGAGAGTGAGAGTGAGAGTGAGAGAGAGAGAGAGAGAGAGAGAGAGAGAGAGAGAGAGAGAGAGATGTAGAGCAACACTAGTTGGAGAGTGGGCACACACAGGGTCACCTAAGAAGCTCATCTCTTATCCCACTCGTCCCTCGCTGTCTCCTCCACTCTCCCTCTCCTCGGCGACGCATCACTCCCGCCATGCCTCCGGAGGATTCCCCCTCTCCCCCTCTCCCCCTCTCCCGCTCCTCCTGTGAGTCTGTTCCCCGTCCTCCTTCATGAAGGGAGTCACCTGCCGCTGGTGGCCGCCATGGTCATGTAATGGTCCATCGTACGCTGGTGAGGGAGCTGGTAGTGTGAGAGGCACAGGCCGGGGTCACACTAACCCATGTCTCTGTCTCTCTACGTCTCTTTCTCTCCCTCTCTCCTAGGCAATCTGTCCATGTGTGGTGATGTACACTGGGGAATGAATGTGCTTGTGTTATTAAGCCGTTCATCTCGTAATCGTGTCGATTTCCTTTTGAGATGGGGAAATCCTGATTCAATTCTGGACGCGTAGCCTCATCAAGACATTCGGCCCAACATTACGCCCCCAGCTCATGTCCGGTGTGGGACTGAGCAAACACCCACACGTAGGAGGACAGAGTGTACCGTCTGCACTTGTTGCCCCCTGCATCCCCTTACCTCACCAGCCCTGTATATCCTGGCTGAAAAGAGGAGCCAGACCGGAGCCCTGGGACCTGGCCCCTGTGCCCTCCTCCTGTTTCTGCTTTGATTTCCAATATGTCCGCCCCATCAGCACAGATGGCGGCAGAGGAAACATTTCCTGGGCCGGCCGGTGAGTGCGAGTGGGCCCCCCCGGGTACCTGACACAGATCGAGGGGCAGAAATTGGAGAATAATGTAATGGAATATTTGATTGGGCTCTGATGGGCAGGAGACTGGGAAGGCTGCCCATAGTAATGTGTCTGGGGCGGTGGGCCGGGCCTGCGCACCCCACCCCCACCTCCACCCCCACCTCCACCCCCACCCCCACCTCCGACATCCTCCCCCCCCCCTTCTTTGTGTCTCGCTGAAGGTTGTGATTTAATAATGTTTTCCGCTGCGCCCCACCAGCCCAGGGGTCCCGGCCAGGTCCAGGAAACAGGAGCCCGGCCACTTCCTGTGGAGCTGTCACAAAGACGCTTATATTGTGATGAATCTCCAGCCAGGGCGCCGGAGCATCTGTGCGAGGGAATAGATGGAGGTGTCTGTCGAGGAATTGATGACCTCACCTGAGCGGGTGAGACCGTTTGGCCGAAAAACGTGTCCAGAGCTGTGAGGGAGAGAGCGTTAATGTATACACCCGTACATCACAATCACGCACAACCGACCCGTATAAGATGACCCTGGAAGGTATGCAGATATTTAACATATGCACTACGACATTGTTCCTGGTGGCAGAGCAGCCGTTACCCCATTTTTTTTAAATGTATTGTGTGGTTCTAGACGGGATCCATCCTTGTAAAACACTTCATGCACAACTCTCTCCTTCATTTTTCTCTCTCCACAGACGGCAAGGGTGACGCAAAAGTATAGGGACATTGTGTTAGAAGTTTCCAATTAAAAACGGGTGTCTGTGCAGCGATTCTTGGTGCTCGCGGTACGCTCTCATCGTTCAGAGAGAGGAGGCTACAGTGAGCCGGCCAATCAATTACAAACTGACAAAGCAAAGCCATTGAACAGCAGACGAAAAAAAAAAAAGAAGAGAACTGGGAAAACGGAGACAGCATTGAATCCAAAACAATATCCATTATGTGCCGCCCCGCTATCGCCGGCCCACTCCCCCATCTGCTCCCCTCCCTGCCGTGGACAGGTGTCCAAGAAGCTATCCATCAGCAGGGACAGTGTGAGCCAATCACGCCTCTTCAAATCAACCAGACGTTTACCCACACGCTCCGCGGCGGGTGGGCGGTAATTGCCTGGTGCCACTTTGAGTCCAGCGGGCAGGCTGCCATGGGACAGGGCTCGGTGTGAGTGCGTGTGTGTCTGTGTGTCTGTGTGTCTGTGTGTCTGTGTGTGTGTGTCTGTGTGTCTGTGTGTCTGTGTGTGTGTGTGTGTGTGTGTGTGTGTGTGTGTGTGTGTGTGTGTGTGTGTGTGTGTGTTGTGTGTGTGTGTGTGTGTAGAGGAGGGGGTTGGTCGCATGGCATGAAAGCAACAAACCGGCAGGACGGCAACAGAGAAGACTGGCGTATCGCACCTGATGACTCATCTGAACACTGTACACAATGGGCTATTCCTGGCTGCTGATTGGCAGAGGCGACCCGTGGAAAGGCAGTGTTGCGCTCCGTTCCTCGCCCCCATGCCATTCAGGAGATTGGGGTTGGCGGTAAGCAGCTCCGCACTCCCCCTTCCCCGCAAGCATCGAAACGCTTTAGGAGTCGTTTCGAATTTGACATTGGCGCCACGCAGAGGTATGGAAGAAAGGGGCTTTGCACAGGGTGCTAATTAAGAAGGAACGATACACCACCTGCTTATGTTCCCTGGTAGGCGTTCATCCAAAGAGCTGATGCATGGGCTCCATGCTAGGCTGGGGAACCGCGGCGCTAGCTCGCTGCTCGGCTTCCACCCGAGGTGGCCGAATCTCGCTCTGGAGGGGTGCCACCTATTCTACACTTCCTGCATAATTGCTTTTTGAATGGAAGTAAACCATTGAAATCCTTCTCTTCCCTAAAAGCTGCCCCACCGTGCAGCGGAATTGTATATAAAAAGGCCCGTACACTTCCAGTGCGTATATCACACTGTTTCCTGTGAAAATCGAATGGCATTTTTAAGAGGTGGTCTTAAAAATGCCAGGAGGAGTTTGGAGTTTCTTTGTGTTTGATGGCGGTGAGGGAGGGAGGACGGGCAGGGGGGGGGGGGGACCTGATTCAGATGTCTGCTTGGCTATTGAGGCTGTCAGGCATGCCGGCCTGGGGAAATCAGAGCAAAGCTGAGGACTTCTCTTCCCCAGTCATCAATCACCTGCCGGTAGCCAGCATGCAAGCCAACCCGCCCCGGATTCATCAGACAGGACAAGGCCCGACACAGAGAAAAATGAGCTCAACCCTCGGCACGGCATGACAGATCCAGGCCCAATGTCATCGACTTATTCACCACAAAGAGGTCTTGATTTAAACAGGACACCGGCGATACAGAGACGCCCAAATGGCTTGGAGTGTATCACCGTGTCTCTTAGTCTTTCCTCATTGGACGCCTCAAATGCTTTGCCCGCCTGGTGTTCTCTCGGCGTATTCCCCCGTTAAAGACTCCCCTCAAGATGTCACACTCGGCGGGTGCGTCCCACTCCCACAAAATACCCAGCCGTAGATGCAAACGCGCACACACACACACACACACACACACACACACACACACACACACACACACACACACACACACACACACACACACACACACACACACACACACACACACACGCGCAGGGGGACAGGTTGACAGGGAGGAGAGGTAGAGTCATCAGCCCGGGAATGATTAATGTCCCTCTTTGAACACCTGGAGCACAGGGGCCCCGCCGGGAGGGGGACAGGCACGGTAGCCTCCGCTTCAGGGATTAAGCTGCCCTTGGCCCACTCTCCTGGGGGGGCTACCCCATCGGGGGAACCCTTCCCCGTTAACCATCACCAACTCCTTCACAAAGACCACCCCCCCCCCCCCCCCCCGCCCGACCCCAAGGGTACTGCAGCCCGGGCCCACCTTGGAGAGCAGCACATTAGCGGGGGGGATATTTATGATGTGGAAACGGCCGGCTATTTATTCAATGAATCAATGACAGGGATGATTCATAGTGGTGCCTCCACTCCTCTCTCCCTATGCCTCTCTCCCTATGCCTCTCTCCCTATGCCTCTCTCTCTCCATATGCCTCTCTGTGTGCGCGCGTGTGAGTGTCTGTGTAATGAACACAACTTTTTAACTTTAACACAACTAAAGTTAGTATTTATAGGAGGCAAACAATAATAAATAGGGAATATAAAAGAAAAAGGACATCAGATCCAATCAGTCCAAGTCAGAGTGGATTCAGCCAATGAAATGTAGAAAGACAATGCAACTGGCGGTATATCTTATTGCAGAGTTATTTCATGAATACCAACAGACAATTAGACATTGTTGAGGGATACTTCACTGATTGTAAACCAAATTTTAAATGTGCATCTTGATTAATGGTTAATTTTGTCCATGTTTCCTGCAGCCCAATATTTTGTGTCGTCCAGCGGACTTTGGCTAGCAGATAAGAGGGTTCATTGTATGTTCAAATGCAAATTCACTCAGAATCTGTGTTCATTTGCATATACTACCCACATTACAATGATACAAAGCCGGCAAAGTACTCCTTTAAGGATGGACCCGAACGAGAAGAGTCAGTTAGTTCAACAGCTACTAATACATAAACAGCCAAGCACACTTATAATAATATAAAATAGGAGGTGCCTCAAAGAATGTGCGATCAATGATATGTATCAATGATACCAATCCATAATACAATGGGATCATTTCATATTATATAAAAATTATACTTGGCAGGGCAACCATCCATCAGAGTCATATTACACTAGAGTCATCTAAAGGATCAATGTATGTTTGGACGTCATCTGGAGGCGCGTGGGATTTGTATATTGTATAATGTATGATAACATACATTATATATGCAAACATGAAAATGTTTGCATGCTCGGAGCTTGGCCGTCTGTATTTGGGAACTTGCATGAATGAATCCAAGCCTTCCTCTCTCCGACTGAACTAACATGATATAGGTGCTCCTGTTCAGGGAACAAGGAACCAAACGTAGCCAACATGCATTGACACAGAAAGCCGGTCCTGCATGCTGATTGGTTGACTGGTTGGCTATAGATGTAAGCCCGGCTTTGCACTATAGGGTCTTCAAAGACGATGTGAGCAGAAACTAGGAATGGGCGAGACGGGCTAAGATATGAGCTCATCCTCCTGTTCTTCCTCTGGTTGAAGCAGACTCCTCATTAGAAGATCTTCCCCTTCAAGCCTTGTTTGAGGGTGAATTTGAGCCCTTTTGATTTTTTTGTGAAAGTCCTTAAGACTTTGGCTTCTCCCTGCCATCATGTATTCTTAATGGAGTGAATCGAGTATGGATTTCAGGGCATTCTGACCATTTTTAGGGTCACTGAGCTGGCAATGTTTGCATATTTCCTTTTGTTGAAACATCATTGTAATAGAAAATTTCAGCCTTTAACCCTTGTTTAAGGCTGATATCTGATGTAAGTTCATAGTACTACACACAGTATATATCGAAAACATGGGCGCCGATCCTGGGAGGGAAAGAGAGAATGTGTCTCC
>NC_044060.1:13095408-13202908 GCF_902167405.1 Gadus morhua
GGCCGGGTGGTGTTTGTGTGCGTGTGTTTGTGGTTGTGTGTGTGCACAGTGTTTGTGTGGGATAAGTGTATGCATGTGTGAGTTTGTGTGCGCGGTGTTTGTGCGTGTGCATGGTGTTTGTGTGGGATACGTGTATGTGTGTGTGTGGAAACCATAGGGAGAGTGCTAGAGAGTGACAGAGAGGGAGAGCATGAGAGAGCGAAATCTCACTCACACACTTTTTACAGTAAATGAGAAGCTGAACTTTAAACCTGTGTTTGTTTGACTTGTTTGAGCTATTTGGGCTATTTTTGATGCATTGAGAAGTTTATGACAGAAGAAAGAGGTTTGTGTTTCATATAACCTCTACTGAAAATGTAACAATAGGCCTGCGTAAAATTTAAAGTATGCCACCACATAATGTAGGAATAGGAGTGTGGTTACTGTAATATCTTATATAAAGTTATTTGCCACTTATAATAAGTTATAAGCTTTAGCTTAAATATTAAATCAGTATTAAAAAACATTCATATAAAGATAACTGATGATACAAATTTCCCTTCAGTTGCAAGGTCTTCAAATAACAATCGGGATAGCAAAGTTGTAAATAAAAGAAATATTCTCATTTAGCAGCCAGCTAAACACACCTAAATCATCCATTAGAGTTAGCAGTGCATCAAGCAAGTCAGCGTTCAAATGCACCCAATGCAGCCAGAGAGATGTTATTACAGTATATCCTGTAACCAGGGCCCTGCAAAGACCTTTTGAGGGGCTGGGGCTCAGATTCAAAAAAGTGCACATGAAACAAGTTTTGTTAACAATATATGGAATCTTTATTTTGAATAATGAATTACCCTTGATCAAACAAAATGTATTGTATAATTTTACATACAATCGTACATAGTAGTATCCATGCTATATCCCTACAGACAATTTTACATAATAATAAATCCACAATTTAACCTTAAGTAAAAATGAAACATGGGGCCTTTACATTACATCAGACTCCATTCATATGAATCAAATGTATCAAATTTTACATAATACTAAATGCACAATACTGTACACCTTAAAATGAAATATGGAGCCTATCGGACTACATTCATACAAATATTATCCATCCAAATGCAACAATCATGCTCTGATTGAAATGTGTGCTAACTGCTAACTACAGCATTCAGAATAAGAAAATGTATTTTCAATGATTTTTGGTGAATATTTTAAACTATTAAATGCACACTGATTTATTATAAAGCAATATATATATATATATATATATATATATATATATATATATATATATATATATATATATGTTAGGGGTAGGTTCAATATACCTATATATAGATTTATGTATAGATATTTTTTATAGATCGATAGGCTATATTGTTATTTTTTTAAGCGATATATTGAACCTACCCCTCAGGCTCAATCTATTGACTTTTTCTTTCTTCAGCCGAAATATTGAACCTACTTCAGGACCCTTTTTTAAAAAAAGTGTCCTATGTTCCCCGCTTTTCCCAAAAAGGGTCCTATGTTCCCCGATCTGTATGTGACCGGGGAACATAGGACCCTTTTTCAAAAAAAGGGTTCTATGTTCCCCGGTCTGTTACTTTTTCCACCATTACTGCCAAACTCCGGCCGAGATAACTACCATTGCATGTCTTTACCTTTTGTGGAAGAGGGAGAGAGGTAGTTAATGCACTGTCCAGCAGTCCTGATGTAGTCTTAATACATCCAACAGTATCGTCTGTGTCTGTGTGTGTCTGTGTTTTGTGTATCTTGACACGAGTGTGCTGGTTGAGTTGTAAGCAGTGTAACACATGACCTTCCTCACACAAATACATGCAAACCCCTTAAGCCTATAAGCCTTATGATGACCACTTTTTATGAACATATTTAACACGGCCCGTAAACCCAATGCATCACCCACCTTAGGTCCATCAGCGCTGTCCGGCTGCGGGGGGCACCGGGGGCTGAGGTAGGGGATTACGTCATCGCCATGCCATGTCATCCCCTTGTGTAATTACAAGTTGTTCAGCAACAGATTGTCAGCAGGCAATAAATAAACGGCGCTTAAAACAGAGATTACGAGGCGACAGGGCGCAGGACAGTGAGCCGCGGTGACAGACGGGTGGGAGGGTGGGTGGGGGGGGGGGGGGTCTCTCTGTCAAGGTGTCTGCCTTTCAGCCCCCCACGCGCCCTCCTCCGGCAGGACGGTGAAGCGGAGGGGTGCGGCGACAGGGACCGCCGCCGCCACCGCTGAGACTTGATGGAATGCTAATTAGCGTAGCCGGCACTTGAATTATTCATGTGTCTTAATTAGCGGAGAGATTTCCCATCAGAGTTTTAGTTGTGACTGAAGAGTTTGGCTGGCACTTTGTTGTGCGCACGCATGCATGTGCACACACACACACACACACACACACACACACACACACACACACACACACACACACACACACACACACACACACACACACACACACACACAGTAGGTAAAAAGTGTGTTTCAGTTAACACACCTTACTAATGCTTGCCTATCACCTAATCCTGTCACTATTATGTAACCCTATTTCTAACCCAACCCTATATTAACATACAACTGTGGAAGCCAACGCTAAAGGACCTTTATAATGAAACACATTAATAAGCAAAAAAAGCTACTTGCTAAAATGCAGATTGAGCAAAAAAATAATCGGGAATAATACACAGAGGCTACAAAATGGCAGCTCATTTCTTGGTGCAGCAGCTTGTATAACACAACAACCTAGCAGAAAAGGTACTCTGACCTTGCTGTCAGGTTCGGCAATTGGCTAATGGGCTGTTAAGACGCGGTACAAGTTCCGCCACTGTCCACACAGCCCCGCACCCATCAGCGCATGCTATTCCTCTACCTAGGCATTCTTCAACTACAGAAGGCTTTGTGGGGCGAGAGTCTGTGCTAATGAAACCACATCCATCTGCTACAGCTTAACAGGGAAATTAGGCGCCCAATGTAGCGTATTTGTTTAAGTAATTGGAAAGTAATTAATAACCTGAAAAATTATGTGCAACCAGCTCAAGCAAACTGTCCCTTTTGCAATCCATTCAGAGCCCAACCATTGCGGTCAGGGTGTGTAAGTGTCTGTTCGGGCTAAGGGGTGTGTGTTTGTGTGCGTGTTTTGTTTTCTTGTGAAGATGTATTTCTTGAATATAAAAGTGTGTGTATGCGTGTGTTAGTGGGTGTGGGTCGGCCAGTGTGGTTGTGTTTGTGTGTGTGTGTGTATGTGTAAGCATGTGTGTGTGAATGTCTGTGGTGTGTGTGTGTGTGTGTGTGTGAAAGCCTCTGAATATGATTCTGTGTGTGTCTTTGTGTGTGTGAGCCTGTGTCTGTGTTTGTCTCTGTTGTGTTTTTGTAACTGTGTGTGTGTGTGTGTGTGTGTGTGTGTGTGTGTGTGTGTGTGTGTGTGTGTGTGTGTGTGTGTGTGTGTGTGTGTGTGTGTGTGTGTGTGTGTGTGTGTGTTTGGGTACTCTTACTGCAGTGAGAGGAGCTAGTGGTCAGCAGATTCCAGTGCGTATCCAACAGTGAGGCGACGGGAGTCCCACCAGGGAGGGTGAGACACGCTGCAGAGAGACACCACAACCTCACCAGCACTGGGCTAACTACCAGTCAAACCATGGGACCCTGCCCCACACGAAGGGATCTCATTGGCCGCTGTTGGACTGACAGACACCACTGCAGCACGGGCTTCTGTACTTCACACTGAGGGTGAGGGCGAAACGGGAGCTCGAGGAGGAGGTCTACACTAAAACCCTGCCTCTAATTACGCTACTCACAGATTTCCTTCTCCTTTTTGCATTAATATTTGATGAAATGCCATCCACTGCTGTGCAAACGCATCAGCGGCTGTTGTGTTGGCGGACAAGGTTCATCGACGATTTCTTAACGACACACCAACACTTAAGATGAACCAGATCTGTTTATTTCTCCTTACACATGATCATAAACATAAACCTAAGCCTGGCCGTGGTTCCAGATGAATGGATCAAAGGTTGATTCAATGGATCAAAGGTTGATTCAGTGCTCCTATAGAAGTGGGAGCTTATGAAGTGACATGACGTCAGCGAACCTGATGGCACCGTATCGTATAAGGAGCAGTAAGCAGGCCCACGCGCCCGATGTGTAGCCTGTCTGCCAGACTCACGGCTACATAAAGGTACCGTCTGATTGATGCTAAACAAATGGAGCGTGACAACATAGTGTTTCTGGTGTAAAGAAAAGTGAATGTGCAATGCATATTTCAGCACATCAGCATAAGCATGGTGTTGTGCTTCTACGATCACCTTTTTAGGAGAGCAGGGTTGCTGTCTTATCACCGTCATCCTGAACACTTTCCATGTTTTCATAATAGAGCATTCTATTAATAGCAAAAAAATTCACCAATGCTTCAGTCATTCACATAAAGTAGGCAGCTCAGACCAGATGTTGGAGACGCTGCTGACTGAGTCTTTATGGAAAGCGGAGGTGTAATGGTGGCGGTGGTGGTGGTGGTGCTAGGAGGGGCCCGGGTAGCCGAGTCCTTCCCCCTCCCCTGAAGTTGTGGCTGTCCCTGGGTGCGGCTGCCAAGGACGACGGCTCAAAGTGGAGGAGAGACAGGAGGGGTCTCCACACCCGGCCGCTGTTGTGTAGCTGCTCCGCCGCGACGGCAAACTGACATCTGTTTCCCCTTCCGCTCGAGGAGGCCAGCCCGATGCCCCTCCCCGCCCCGGCCCCGCCTCCCTGTTCTCACTGATGAACAGCACTGGAGTGGTTGATGGAGAACAGGTGGTGGCGGGGTGGCTCACGTCACCCCACAGCAGAGCTGAACAAATGGGGGGAAAAGCGACTTTTGTTTTTGTATTCTCTCTCTCTCTCTCTCTCTCTCTCTCTCTCTCTCTCTCTCTCTCTCTCTGTCTCTCTGTCTCTCTCTCTCTCTCTCTCTCTCTCTCTCTCTCTCTCTCTCTCTCTCTCTCTCTCTCTCTCTCTCTCTCTCTCTCTCTCTCCTGCTTCTTATATTTATTACTAATCTTTCCATCTTCATCTGTTCATGTTCCTGATGAACTCTGTCACTGTCCACCTATCCTCTGCCTCCTCCCTCCTCCTCCCTCCTCCTCCCTCCTCCTCCTCCCTCCTCCTCCCTCCTCCTCCTCCTCCCTCCTCCTCTCTGCTCCAACTTACCCACGGGTTGTGGCCTCTCTGCAGTCCTCGGGGTGTCATCCGATGCGCTAACGCTACGCTAATCCTCAGCCATCGATCCAGATAAGGCTGTGGACTGCGGACAGGCAGATAAGTATACACAGCATATTAAAAGAGCTCAGGGGACGATATGCCGATAGCAGCGCAGGTAGCAGTCTGATCCTTGGGGAAGGGGGGGGGGGGGGGGGGGGGGGGGGAGGGGTCGGAGTGGGGACTGCTGGTAGTGCGGAGCATATGCAGCTCTGTTTGCACTGACCTCCGCGACATGATGTTACATTGTAAGAGACAGGCTCTACACACCACTCACCGCATACATTGAATATGTGCTATATGCATAGAACAGTCACCCGGCACTGTGAAGTAAAAATACAAGAATTCTTTTTTTTTGCAACATTAGTAACACTGTTTCATACATCCAATGAATCAATCAAAAATTCACGACATTTACCTAGCATTTAGACAATTTAATTGAATGACTTGCTTGCGTCCCTATGATTTCCTTCATATGATCTAATTTCGTGTTTTTTGCAGATGAAAAAATGAAATGAATTCATTTAAGCTAAGCCGATGTTGGTCAAGTGAGCCTTCAAGCTTCTGTCATGCACCTGTGGAATCCATTGTAGCGGGCTACGGACTACAGGGCTCCGGGACCTCCAGGCTTCCTCCCATCTGGCTGCAGCCTGGAGGTCCTGGAGCCTAGCCGATATAACACGTCCCCCCCCCCCCGTGTCCATTCCCTCACCCAGCATCGCCTCTCTGTTTCCCCAAACACCAGCAGGGTTCAGGCTTGGTTGGAACCCGGCGTTGGGAGCCAAGGCTCTCTGCAGGCCTGCCAAGGTACGTTCGCCTGCCTTGTGGTGTTATTCAAAAAGGTTCCCTCAGCAGGGTTATACGTTTGATCCGGCATCACAGGGGCTGCTTGGTGGTTGAGGGGTTGTAGCCATGGCTCATTGCAGCCAGGTCCAACTGCATGAACCCCCCCCCCCCTTGAGAAGGTGTCTATAGCCTGGCCACTGGTGGAGGAAACTGTTGTGCTCTTGGAGCTGTCCAGATCAGGTGTCCCTGAACTTGACCCCCGTCTGGAACGAGCTGCAAGGAGAAGATTTACAGATTATGTAGAGTTTGATATCCGGTATTAAACCAAAGTGACGGTAAGACATTTTTAAGAGCCATTTCAGAGATATCTATGCCACTCCCGTTGACCGCAATGTGTCAGGACAAAGACTGCAGCTCCATGCTGGAGCACCTTGGTCCACAGTTTATAATGCATGGCGGTGAACGGAGCGAAACGCTATAAATTGAGCATAGCATCAGAATCTCTGTCTACTTTCGCTTCTACTGGGCAAATAACACAATCAATGGGTTATTGTGAGCACCCAGTTAGTTGCCCATACACAAAGAGGGATTTGAGCTTTTCAGAGCGGTCCAACTAGCATCGAGGATAAGGACATGGCCATGGCATTGTGCGAGTGGCGGCCTGTTACTGCAGTTCTGACCTCCTTTCTGCCTCTGCAATTATGTTTATATTTATACATTGCAACTATCCTTTGTTATTTAAGTAATAACGTGCAACTGTCCTATCCTAAGGCCTGCATGTGTCCTGTGCCATCACAACTCTGTGCCATCATATCTCTGTGCCATCATCACATTTACAGGGCAATATTATAGTTTTAAGATGATCCTACATACCATGTGTGTGTTACAATTATGCATACAATAATCAAATCTAGGTATTAATCTAAGTGTTTACAACTTAATCAACCTTTTCCTCTCCTTTTGACCCTTGAGCTTCTGTAAACAACCTCCGTGGTATGGGATTAATAAAGTGGATCTTATCTTATCTTATAAACGAGCTGCGGAAAGCCCCCGGATCTATTCACAGTTTTTATAAATAGGGATCATTTGAGAAAAAGCAGACAGAAACTTTGCATTTAAGATATATATGTTTCTCGGCTTCAACGCTATCAGATGAATTGGACAGCACCACTAAATAAGTAAGAGTATCTTTGTCGTGAGGCGTAATTCCCAGCCTCCATGCCACAGATAGCAGTGCTTTCAGACAGTGCATGCGAGGAAGTGACCAAAATCTGACAAGGCGTTCACTGTTCACTTCATGATATGATTGAGTATTGATCGGATGCAGTGATACAATCTCAGGATTACATATTTATTTCCATTCCATTTGAATTGCATATGTGAAAGTCGGTTTTATTTAATGAAATGGAAATTGGAACGCGAAACTTAATGCCAATGAATAAATAACACAGTAGTCAGTGCCCTTTATTATGCACATCTTAATATAATTTTCCTTAATATTCTGATCACTATCAAACCCGTTCTGCTATGTATGCTAAGCACTTAAACACACACAGACCATCATAAAACCGTTGGATTTTTATAGAGAGAAAGAGGTGCGACCTCACAGCTAGTACAAAGCCTGGATACAGAGAGACAAGATGGGGGGAATCTGTCACAATGAAAAGCAGACATGACCCTCAGACCGTTGATCCAACATGAAAGAGCTTCGGCTAGCAGCAGAAACTGTGCACAGTGAGGGGAGTTTGAACCGCACAAGCTTGCATAATTTAAGGTTAACGAGGAAACAAGCACGGATCAAATGGTGCCCATTTGATTCCAGTTGACTCTGCTCTAGCGGGACCAGCCCTTGGTTTAAAGAGCTTCAGCTGCAGTCATGACTGCTGAAACATTGAGTACTGGTGGTTCATTTTAGATTTGATGGGGCGCTCTGTGTAAGGAACCGCAGGGAAGAGGGGTTCCTTTGGTGGTCTGCAGATCCCAGACCAATCGGCATGGTGAACTACGTTTCAGCTACTGGTGAGACAGAGTGTGTTTATGTGCTATGATGTTTCTGCGTTAATAACATGGATGTTTTCACATCTACATGCACTGTTAGCTAAAAGACTGACAGATTGTGTCAAAATAGTAGGTTTGACTTTTTGAGGCCAATGTGTGTGTATTTGTGTTCTGGATTGAGATTTATGCAAAGTACCCTTGACTCTTGAAACATAGTTTCACATGTTCTGCTCTCTCACTATCGTCCACTCTCTCCCTCTCTCTCTCTCTCTCTCTCTCTCTCTCTCTCTCTCTCTCTCTCTCTCTCTCTCTCTCTCTCTCTCTCTCTCTCTCTCTCTCTCTCTCTCTCTCTCTCTCTCTCTCTCTCTCTCTCTCTCTCTCTCTCTCTCTCATCCCCTCTCTCTCTCACTCTGTCTCTATGGTAATTTGATGCAGGGACGGAGTGTCCTCTTCACGATCAGCCGCAACTCCTGAGCAACACCGCCCCTCCCTCCGACACACAAACACACACACACTACCACACACAAACACACACACTTCACCCTTCCCTCTAATCACGGCTCTCCATTTGCATGAAGAGCCCCAGAATCAGCTAGAATAACGCTGCGCTGCTTTGAACGATGAGTTTTTAATCTCGCTGAGGAGATGAGTTTCTGACCCGTGTGCATTTGTTGTTCGCCCCCCCCCCCCCATCCCTCCCCCCGATGTTCCTGTTGTACAGAAACCAGGGGGGAGTGTGTGTGCGTGTGTGTGTGTGGGGGGGGGTAAATGTGTGGAGACAGGGTGTCTGCCTGGCTCCCTTTAACCACTGTGATTGTGAATTCATTAGGGTCTCCGTATCTGACACGGCTGCAAAATGGTTCCTGGTCAGAGGAAGAATAGGGGCTTCTTGTCACGGTGGAGCCGACTCGCTAACAGCAAATCAGACGACAGCCAGGGTGTGTGTATGCGTGTCATTTCTGTGGGTTCAGACTCATTTTTCTGTGTGCGTCTGTGTGTGTATGTGGTGAGTATGTGCTTGCAATTTGTGTGTGTGTGTGTGTGTGTGTGTGAAATTTGTGAGTGTATCTGTAAGTGTAGTTGTGTGTGTGTGTGTGTGTGTAGTAATGTGTGTGTACAGTATGTCATTTGTGGTTGTGTGTGTGTACTTGTATCTGCTCATGTGTGTGTGTATGTCTAAACGATGCAGAGTGCCAGGGGGTCTCTGGAAGTGCTATGGGTACTTATTCTTCTCCATTGCCCTCTGTTGACCCATGTAATGGAGAATTTCACGAGAGGAAATGTTTGAAATATCCCATGGATGGAGGTAATGCGCTCCTGTGAAAGGGTAGGCCCTGCTTTGATCTCTGCACTGCACCACCCTCGCTCTCTCCCACACATAGACGTGCACACACACACACACACACACACACACACACGGGCATGCACACACACGCTCGCTTCGCGCACACACACACACACGTGCGCACGCACACGTTTTTGATCTTGGGGTGGGTGTGTATTATCTTGTTACGAGCTGAGGGAGCTGCTTGGATGTTTTCTTTGTAGCATAACAACTGTAGCAAAGGAGTAAAGAAATTGCATGCTTCAAAATTCCAATTAATTAGAGGATCGGAATTTTTCAGAAACACCTTCGCTATGAGGAGAGAAAGATAGTTATGAGGAGAGAAAGATAGATTCTTAACCCTCTTATTAGCATTTTAATCAAGTAAATAAATTGGAGAAGGTTCTGTTTGATGGGGGGAAAATAATACAAAAAACATTAATTTGTTCTTCCAATTTTCTCAAGATGTGAGCAGAAAGGTTAGGCTTTCTGTTTGTTTATAAAAGACTAGAACAAAACGTAACCGCACAAAGAATGCTAAAAGATATGATTGAAGATATCAGAAAAACTATCTGACAAAGATGATAAGAAGTATATATTTTTTTAAAAGATATAAGTAAAAGTAAATAAAATGTACCCTTAAACACGGTGATACGCTTTTTCTAGATTTGTGTACATAGCAACCTAAAAACAAAGCAACCTAAAGACAAAGCTACCTAAAAACAAAGCTACCATCACCCACTGATCTTTCAGTGAAGCACTAAACAAAAGGTAAATTCCAATATATTCCACAGATATCCCTGTTTATGGTACCCCTGCCACCATAAACAGGGGTTTTAAAAAAGCATTTGAATTAGTCATCATAAATATCTCCGCCCTGGCACAGACATATGTGATTTTACCGCTGTTCAACAAGATGAATGGAGCCAAGATGACTTTGGAACACAAACAGCCATCAAGCAGGTCTTGCTACAAAGCCTCTCACGTCTTTCCACATAGAACCAACAGGACCTGCGTCAACAAGGACAAACGCTTGATGACACCAAAGCTAGCACCCGTTTGGACATCATGTGCCTCGTGAACACATTAAACACATACGTCTCCCCCTAATACCCTGAGCTCATGCATCAGGTAAACGTGGAGCAGCGAGGGGGATCAGCTCGCTTACGCTCACACACACACACACACACACACACACACACACACACACACACACACACACACACACACACACACACACACACACACACACACACACACACACACACACACACACACACACAAACCACATCGCATTCCTCGGTCTGCCTATTTATATGTGTATGTGTGTTTAGATTCTTTGCAGGAATGCGGATCAGTCTGCGGCCTGTAAGGCGCGGAGGTGCTTCGGCTACACTTCCATGAGATCATTGGTGACAGGCCACTTGGACCGGGCCGCCCAGCCCCCATGCCCCCCCCCCCTCGCTGCACATTCTACTCGCTTGACAGAGATGCTACCTGACAAGCACAGGTTTTCATAGATTAACCCTACAGCTATTGTTATCAGTATCCCCTACTAAAGTCACCTTCAGAACAAAACGCATCGGCAAAACAAAAAGAAACAACGCAACCAACAAACACCGGACATGCATAACACACTACCCATTCAGCCGATTCCAAGGGGCTGGAAGTGGTTCCTGCGACTTGTTCTCTGCGGTGCACCTCTCCCTACACTACAAAGTACAACCTGCTGTTCCACCAGGAAAAATGTGCATTCAAGCTGTCGCCAAAAAGTAAAAAAGAACAAGGCAAATTGTACACCTCGGAGGGAATGACAATAAAACAAAACAAACAACAAAGAGCATCTCGAAGGATTCCTGCAGAGTGTTGTCCCAGCCGTCGTCGTGGAGAGACACCTTCCGCCCCCCAAACCCCCCCTCCCTGAAGGATTGGTGCGCCACCTTTATCTTCTCACACGCGCCAGATGTCTCCGAGGCGCGGCGTTGCGGGTGCGTGTCACAGGGACACCTGCTGTGGCTCCGCCAGCGCCGCTTGGAAGCCTAATTATCAAGCGATCTGCAACCACATTCTGCTGTTTTAATCAGGGAGTCGGGGGTCGGGCCGGGGAGGAGGACAACAGAGGTCGCGGCAAACGAGCTTTAATTACTGTCGTCCTCGGAGTAGATCTAAAAAGATGAAGAAAGAAACTAGATGTTTTACCTCTTGATTCATTTATTTTATTTGGAAGGGGGGAGGTGATGTAAATTATTTTTAGTCTATGCTATTTCTAATGACATGTTTCAAGCTAACCGCAGTTATGAATGGTTTCTTCTCACATAATGGACACCACCATATAAGGTTTTAATGATAAGTTAAAGGCTGCAAACATGGCCACTTTGCCATTTCCGTTTGGGGCAAGGCGGACCAAAGGTTCACCTGGGTAAATTAGAACATGTAGGCGTGGCCTATTTACCGCTCCGCCCACTCCCAATATAACTGTTTGTTTACCTGTGTTCGAGAGATGCTTCATGAACCACCTCCAGAACGCAAGCCCGTTTACCTTGTGTCTCTGTTCGAATAAACCACGTTGTTGAACATTTACCACTCTCCGAGTCATACCTAGCACAAGACCACCACACCACAAAGGATTGAGTTAGTTTATTCCACTTCAGAGGGTGGTTGGAGCAGATGATGGAGTGATCCATGATACCGATTTTCATTTGATTGCGGCTTAATGAATGTGTCCGCATGAAAAGGGATTTAAGTTACAACTTCCCTGTTTTACTGACATACCTACTGTAGAGTTTGCAATTGTTGATGACTACCAAATGTGCAGGTTAAGTTTAAAGAGATCTATATGCATTATAAATAACTTGGAGCTCAACTTTACTGTGGTTTACTCAATAACCTTACTCCCCAGGCTCCCCAAACTATTAAAAATTCAGTATCATATTCACTCCTGTCAGGTAGAGGACATGTATTGGTTCGTGGGTGGAAGGAATAGCAATTATTGACTTCTGGGGTCATTTTTTTCTCAGCCCCTTTATCTTTCTGCCATTTACCGGTGGGGAAGCAAATATTTAGGGAGCCATATAGAATTAAGCCCAGTTAAAAAAAGCGACACCTTCAAATGGTATCGCCTGGGAAGGAATACAGATAAAGAAGAGAAACTGATTAAAAAAAAGGCCACTTTTAATGGAAAGTGGATGATTCAGGTGGTGGGCCTGAACTTTTTAAATCTCAACCCTCGCTCAATTTCATGTTTAGAGATGTCCTGGGTATTTTAAATCGATTGCGAGTCCTTCAATTACAGACAGACGGGACAACAGTTTGGGGGAAAATTGATTTTTAGTGCCCATCTATGACAAAGGCAGAGCGCAGTGGGGCCATTATCCCCCAGCTTGCACACAAAACACAGTGGCTGCCGTTCAACCCCCCCCGCCACCCCCCCCCCCCCCCCCCCTCACTGTGGTTGCCAGACTTCCCTCGCGCTCCTCTTCTGCACAGAACGGTCAAAAGCAGTTCCCTGACGAGTTGATTCAGCTGGAGGACAACGTCCGCGGCGACAATGAGACTCGATGCCCCTTCTGCTTCCTATCGGCCCATCTGTTTAGTTCTCAACAGGAGAAGCTGTGAGAATCGGGGAGCAAATAAACATCCCATTCCTGGATCCAACATATGTTGTTGATCAGCAACACACGCTTGGTGCTTCTGCCAGGGTGCTGCCGATAGCAGAGAGCGACAAGCACGCTGCAGCCACACACATGCACGCGGCGTCTTTGAGATAGAGGACCGGAGTTGGGAGGAATTTTGAGCAAACCTTGTCCGAAGAAAATACCGCACGCAGACCATTTTATGAGCTAATGCGTACATAGTTGTTGCTTCCAAATGACTCAATAAATATCCAATACATCTGGAGAGATGAGCCTGACCTTGTCGTCTGGAGGCAGGAATGCCTTCCAGAGGAAGCGCCGGCGCTCATACACGGGTTTAACACAAGAGGCAACTTTACAAAGTGGCAATTACCATTCTGACATCCATTCTGAGGCACATAAAAGGGATGCACTTTGCCGAAGCAAAATGGACGATTACTACGCCAAATAAAATGGGCCACAGAGGGTCTCATACACTAATACTCATACGATGCTTACATAATATATCCCCTTTAATTAAAGGTGCAGTCCACCCAAAGGGCCCTTTTAAAAAAAACCACAGCAACCCCACCTCCTCCCATCACCTTCTGCGGTGTTGGAGTTAAAAGCGCAGACTAAACGATCGTCGTGTTCGGGTTGACCTCCAAAACATTCTCTGCAGCTCATCTATATTTATATGAGGCAGCGGGACTAATTTTGCCCAGTAAATCAGTGTGCACATTTTGTCGTGACCTCCAGCTCGACACTGAGTTAAACAATATCAGCGCTGGAAGCCCACTTTAACAGGCCTTAAATTCCTCTATCCAATCCATCAGCGGGGATATTTCTGACACACCACGGGAAGAGCATGAAATAAGGTAATTATTGAAGCCTCAAACCCATTGCTACGGCTGGAGCCCCAGGTCTGGTGAGGTGCTTGGCACAAGAAAGAAAAAAAAATGCGATAAGAGGTAAAAAAATAAAGGAAAGAAATACTTGCGGTGGTGTTTTTGGATGACGGTGATAAGGATGCAGTGGTGATAAGAAGGGGTTGGCGGAACAGTATATTTCTGTATTGAGATAGGTTATTCCCAAGTAAAGCCTACCAATCGTAGTGCTGGCAGACTCCAAGCTCAGGCACTCCCCAGTTCCTAGCAAGTATGTAATATAATGTTATGCCAGTCAATCCTCGATTTGCACAGAACTCCCGGCGGTTCCTTGATGGTCAATATGTTTGTTTCCCCTATAACCTTGTCCTGCATGAAAGTAGATTGCAAAGAGTAAAACCCATATAAAAAAGTGTTGCACTCAGAGAGGTGGAAGTTAACCTTTGCACATGCTATGACATCCACTCTGATCCCCCTGACAGATAATCTATCCGTCAGCCCAACGGAACGGTAAGGAACACGGCCTCTCCGACACTCACCCAGGGATCCGCTGAAGAAAGGCAGATTTGTGCTCAAGTGTCTCCGGGGGAAAGTGGGGGTACATTTGTACAGAACTGACAGTGGCTGAAGACGTAAATGTCTCGGTACATTGAAATCTTGCAAAAAAGTACTAACTATTGGAACATCAAGAGAAGGCATATTATGCTTTAAGCTGTTTTAGCCTGTTTTCTGCATTTAAATTATAACAATAGTTGAAACAATTCATTATAATATCTAGAGGAGACATAGAGCCTTAATTTGATTAGGCGCTACTGATTGGATTCTTTAATATTGTTTTTACACAATAGCTACAACAAGAGCGCTCTGAAATAACATAATAAATTATCACATAGTTACATCTGCTGCATTCAGACATTTGTGTACATAAGTTAAAGGAGGTGGGGGTAAATGTATTGCTGAGCATAGAAGGGCATATCAACCCAGCCATATCAGAAAATGGTTTTCCCATGGCTAGGTGTTTTGCCCATTATTATGTACTTCTGTGCTCATATGCTGACATCACATATTTATCCAGAAGATTAACTCTGCAGAACGCCCACCCACCACCGCCCCATCCACACACACACGGACCGGAAATATGATTACCTTTCGATTTTCTGCTTCTTCTCCATTGACTTATGCTTTGTTGCTTTCCGTGATACGACTAAACATCACACAGAGAACAGAACAGTTCTGAGGTATTCACTTTTTATTAATCTGTCCGGTTAAGTACTTAGTTTGGTCACTGCAACAATGATATCCCAATTCACCCCGATAGATTTAGGATTAAGACAAATAAACAATGGTAACGTTTTAAAGCTTGTCTCTGAGTGGAGCTGCAATACATTTTTCCTGTGACTTCATGAGTTGGCAAACCTACAATAACACAATTTACCTTAGTCAAGAAGACAATAATAAGACAATGTGCAACCACAAGAGGTTTACCACCGACTGAAGCAGCCCTTTGCCAGCAAAACCCGGTATGTTTTTACAGAGGATAGCAGTTGTTACACATTGCTTCAGAGACAATATAAAACACTAATTGTTGGCTTATTTTGGCATTGACTTGCTGTGGATCTTCCCTGGCAGATCAATGTTACTTCACAGCTCACACAAAGCAATACCCATCTCCACTCAAACTAAGCACGATGTGGCCCTGTGCTTATCCTTCTGCTTTGATTTAATTGGCACACAATGATTACACGTCTGTCTGGCAATTGGTATTTTATACATATTTTCTTCAGATGCACTAAAATCCAAAACATCACAAAAAGTAAAATAAACGATTGAACTTACTAATTACTATCCCTAAAGAATGAGCACTATGCAGCAAGAGTGAGAGTGCTTATTAGATGCCTTCAGTAAGGGCAGGTATTCGACGGATCAATAGTGGTCCTGTTTGATTACAAAATTATATTTCATCTAGAATCAATGTGATTAATAAAATGGCTTTAATCATAGCAGCCAGAGACAAACAAACTTTTTTTCTGTCGGGCAGCTGCATCGAAATTCTAAGATAAGAACATCACCCCGAATGTTAAGTTAGGTCTGAGGCTGTGAAATGAGCCAGGGTTCTTGATTGGGTGAGGCCTTTGATACAAGGCTGCTGAACATGATTAAGCTGCTGGCTGAGGTGGATCACAGTTTTAAGGCAAAGGCAATGGCAGAGCCACCATTTTTGCCACAGTGGACACTATTCATCAACAGTGGTCACTGTGTATCAATGGTGGCAATTTTTTTTCAATGATGGCCACTGTTCTCAATGGCGATCACTCTTCCTTAATGGTGGCCACCTTTTCCCCAATAATGACCACTATTTCTTAATGGCGGCCACTGCCTTCTTGGCGGCGTCGTCCAGGTTCTCGGCAGACGTGATGGGCAGGCCGCTCTCGGCCAGGATCCTCTTGGCCTCCTGAACGTTGGTCCCTGGAGGGAGGAAGGCTCAAACTGAATAAAGATCATCATACAAAAAGGAGAGGCAACCAAAAGTAGACAAACAAAGAGCTATTCTGTGGCCCATCTGTCACCGGTTGGGTTGCCGCTAGGAGGCTCCACATGAAAGGTGGTGTGCAACATTACATAGATGGAATCAATGCACACCGAGTGACAGAAGGACAGAGTAATGGGTGAGTGGCGGCAAATTCAACCACTGATCCAAAGGCAGTGAATGGGCTGGTGGGGGATGAAAGAGAAAATAAAAGGGCAACGCGGGTGTATTGTTGTGTGGGTGGCTGGGTGAATGTCAACATTTGCATCTGTGGCATGCAAATGTATCTAGGGGGGGACACACAGTGTGTATATGTGGGTGATTTAGGGGTGGGAGGGGGGTCAGAGCGGGCCGATACTCAGCTGGGATCTCTGGTAGTACTCATGATCTCGTTGAGTGGCAGTCTAGGAGGCACACACACACACACACACCATGGTTGCCCGACTATAGAAGAGAAGACACCTGTCGTCTCGTATTCTCGGGCCACCATGTTGGCCACAATGTTGGGGGAGACGATCAGGAAAATACATTAATGTGCACATTAATAGAAGTGGGTAGTGCAGGAGCAGTGGGTAGGGCTGGAGCAGTGGGTAGACCAAGAAAGCCGCAAGAAAGCTTAAGGCCCAATCCCATTTCTACCCCTTTACCCCTTCCCCTTCCCCCTTGTTTTGAAGGGGTAAGGGGAAGGGGTAAGGGGAAGGCGTAAGGGGTAGAAATGGGATTGGGTCTAAATGAGGCAGAACTCTTCAAAATGTGGGCCAGCTGCCGCGTTTCCCCTGGCTGGTTCCTGGGCTCAACACGTTGGTTGCCGTGAGTGAAAAGCTGTTCGACGTTGGACAGATGTTGGTGCACGAGCCAATCATCTTGTCAGACTGCAAAGTTTATATAGGGGGCTGCGGAAATGGTGTTGCCATGGAATTCAGGAAATGATTAGATCCAAAACGGGACAGAAAAACAGAAGTATATAATTGAATTATCAGCCGTCCGCATCATTCTCCAAGCATACCGGCCAACGAACAAACCTCATTGAATTTACAATTTGTAGCGATTCAGATAAGCTAATATGATTTAGCTAGCCGTATACATCGCCTAACCAACAATAAATTATTCCCAATTAGAATTTTCCAGGTTTTCTGTGTCCATCTGCACGCATCGGGCCTGGCCTTGTCAGATGAGTGGCTCTGTTGCATCTCTCTGTGCGAGTGTGTTTGTGCACGTGTTCACGTGCACGCACGCACGCTCATACACAGACACTTCCACAGTGACCCGAGTCCTGGCTGGCGTGTAATTAAGACAGCATGATATGCGAGTCCTCCAGAGGTCTTGCCTTGCCTAATCAATGGGCCTTTCATGAGGAATTCTATTACCGGCCCCACTTAACGCCTAATATTTCATCGCTTTTGTCCGGCCAGATAATAAGTCATTCCAAACACATTTCAGGAGCAGCGAGCGGCAAACAATCAATTGTGCGATGTAATTAATTAAAGCCGGGCCAGGAAGAGACGGCGGTTGACGTATAAACAGGGGACAACGTGTCCACAGCAGTTTTCTAATTGACTGGCATCGCATATTCAAGTCTCCTGTTTCCCTAACGCCCCCCAGCCCCACACAGATATATTATCCTCTGAAAGGGCAAAGCTTTCGCTCAACATTGATAATGGGAGGCTGGGTGGTGCTGGTGGTGTTGGTGGCGCTGATGATAATATGGGTGGCAGGCAGGTTGTTGTGGATAGCTGGGTGGTCTGTAGGGTGGTTTTGGTTGGTGGTGGGTGCTAGGGTAGGGGTTGTGGCTGGTGTGGTTGAGTGGGTCGTAGGGTCGGTGGTGTTGGTGGTTGGTTCGTAGGGTAGGGGTTGGTAGTGGTGGGCGAGACTTTGCACGTCTCTGCAACCACATCCTACATGAGGAAACCACACACAGACCTAAGTTTGAAAGAACATACAGCCGAGGAAAGATACAGATTTTCTGTGTTTCTATATGTGTTTACGGCAAATGCAAATTGAGGAAATGTACAAAAATACATAAATTGTAAAGATGAATCCTCCAACACCGGGAGAGACAAATAACACTTTCACATACTTTCATGAATATTCATGACATTCCCAATTCTTTGTTAGTGCCTCTATTCATGTGTTATTGTTGCACCATTCGTGTGTGTGTGTGTGTGTGTGTGTGTGTGTGTGTGTGTGTGTGTGTGTGTGTGTGTGTGTGTGTGTGTGTGTGTGTGTGTGTGCTGTAGAGTTGGCACAGCTGTAGGAGTGAGAAAGTGAGGGAACAAATGAATGCATCAGCTTTGTTTCTGAACGACCTGTGCGTGTGTAGGCGTGTGGGTGTACGTGTGTGTGTGTAGCCGAGAGCGGTAGAGGAGACGGATTGTTCCCTGCAGTAGTTGAAGTCAACGCTTTCGATGCAGCCATTATGAAGGTATGCGTTGGTTTACGGTGAGTGTGTTGGATGGGCGTGTGTGTGTGTGCATTTGTGTGCGTGTTCACCTGCAGCCACTAGGTGCTGCCAGAGACCTACTAACTGTCAAGCTGCTGGAGCCATGAATAGTAACACAAGCAAATGCACGCACACACACACACACACACACACACACACACACACACACACACACACACACACACACACACACACACACACACACACACACAGAGAGAGAGCAAGGCTACTATGAGACACCGGTATTAAAAGGAAGGTTAATATCGCCCCTCAATGTCAAAGTAAACTATAGAGAAAGAAGCTTGCGTAAAGGTATCGCAAGACTCATCAGGAAAACCCAGTGTGTAGAGCGCATGCCAAAAAACATGAATTGAGAAGATACACTTTTAAATTATTTTTTGTCACCATGAAATGGTTACAATGAAATCAGAAAGAGTTCAAATGCACCGTAAATAGCTTGTCGAGGATTACAATAATTTTTAGGAATCGGGAGTACGGCTAAAGTTAGATTGAGCGTGAGAGAGAGAAGGCAAGGTGGGGGTTAAACATAAGGTTAAGGCTACAGTAAACAAGACAGCAGAGAGCCAGAGGGGGGAGCGTTTCTATTGGTCCATACCAATAAAAACCTTTCACATGAAATATTTATGGTGAAAAATGTAATGACACAGCCCCAGGGCGAGCAAGTTTACCAGCCTTTACATGGGAAGCAGGAGAGGCCAAGCAGCCATATTATGTTATTACAGCTATTTCAGCTGACGGCCTAGGTCTTTGTGGGTATTGTAACGTCGATTCTGTGCTCATGTTCCACCGTGTTTACGCCTTACTCATGGTTATAAATAGAAAGAAAAAAAAACGTTCTTTAAGTAATACAAACTAGAAATATATTTATGTACACAGTGCGCGTTGGAAGTATATGAGCGCGTATGCGTGCGTCTGAGTGAATCAGCAGTAGATTATTCTGTAAAGGTGTCGAAACCCCTTCTGACCCTACCTACACTCGTCTCTTAATTATCGAGCAACAGCGGTGCAAAGAAAAAAAGAAAAGAGGGAAAAAAAGAAAAAAAGGCTCAATCTCCCTTTTAAGGCGAAAATTGCCTCCACTGCCTGACAGACAGCCGGCAAATCAATAAGCCATGGAAGAGAGTTAAGCGAATGCAGTCATCCTTCCCCCCCCCAGACCCCACTAGCCTAGCTTCAAGCATCTCTCTCTCTCTGCTCTGTAGAGGCAGCGGGTCGCTTCACAGGGCCACGGCCCTGGGGTCTGCCGTGGCCAAAGGGGGCAGCAGTTCATCACATATCTCTGGGAAGTGTGCTTTAGAAATGCTTTGTTGTTAAAACACACTTTGTTGTTCAAAATGCTCTGCTGTAAAAAAAAATCCCTGTTCTTAAGATAATCAAACGCTAGATGGATAAGATAATCAAAAATGCTACGTTCTTAAAATAGAGTTTTCTTATAATAACGTTCTTAAAATGTGCTGTTCTTTAAATGCTCTGTTCGTTAAAAAACAAACATCGTTCTAAGTGCTGTGAACATCTGAATTGTTTATTCTACCGTGCATGTGCTCCATTGTGGATTGGGTTGCTTAAGGAAGATTGGATCTTTCACTGATTATTCCCGATAGGTAAATTATGTGTTAAATAAATTAATCAGTGTTTATTTCAACACAAACACAATAACAAAACCCCTGCCCCCTCCCCCACTTTGCCCACCAGCACTAGTGGCATGGAAACCATGACTCCCTAAATGAAATCAAGTCGGGGCCGTAAAAAAAAAAAGAAGAAGCTTCCCCCAATTAAAAGTTGGCCACTTAATCCGTTCTGATCCAGTTGCAGAGCGCCGGGCCGTTCCTTAGTGGCCCTTTGGTCAGCCTAACTAGCGAGCTGATTGATTGTCAACAAATCCCCACTCGTGTGTGTGCGAGACCCCGTGTTATGACCAGCAGCTAAAGCCCGGATTAACCCACGCGCCAGAAGAGAGTGGTAAGACCAAAAGCGAGCCCTGACCTTCTGGGTGGAGGCAATTTGCAAGTCAGGGTTGGCTGTTAAGATGAAAATGCAGAGGGCAATTATGGGTCTATCTGTAGCAATGACAGCGCTAATCTCAGAGTCAACATGCATACGCTTTTTTTTATTTTTTTTTACCATAAGCAGTTGTTCGGAACAGTCTTTTCATATTCCCCAGAAGGGAATTAATAATTGAAGATAATAAAACCGAGTTTGGAGGACACAAGTGGATTTAATTTTTTTTTTTATATTACTTTGAAAGATATCTAGAGCCGTACGAAAACCATGATTATTTAATAGAATATTATATTGAAATATCCTAAATGGGCTTATAATAAACCTACGCACATCAGAACAACTTTCAATTGTTGGATGAAAGTATAATAACCTTATATAGTAAGTAAGTACATATAAAATTCATTGCCTGTGACTTGTTTGTACTTTTGCAGACAAGCCTTGATTGTTATAATTTGCCATGATGCACGGTGCAATTTGCCGCATTTCAATGAAGGAAATGCTTCAGCAAAAACATGATTATATGACCATATGAAATGTCAAACGCTACTTAATGTTCTCGAGGCACGTTTTTTACTGGAATGAGAGTACTTTTATATCTGAGCATGGGATGTTATAATGTCTGTTCTAATGTGCTACCATTAGTGGTTCATACTGTATACGCTCAATTATATGTCCTTCTAACTGATACACTGTTTACATTTAGTAAAAATACACTGAAAACATTGCTGTTTTTCTTGCCTACCTCATCTCACAAATCCAACCAAAATCCCTATTATTAATTACTCAGCAAAGGTCTAAATTTTTTGTATTAGGTAGCCTCAAGCAGTTCTTCTAAAACATTTCTAAAAGTCCAGTGAACTAATATGAATGGGCCGTTAGAAAATAGAGTATAGAGCAGCATCGTAATGCACGCATACAGTCGAGGTTGGAACAGCGTGTTGTTCTTACAGTTTGCTCAACAAGCCAGAAGCACTCAGCTTCAGGGCTTCTTTGTTAAGATTCTGGCAATCATGAACTTCCTCGGCGCCATCTACCGAGTTGTTGAGTCGGATCTCATTCATCTTGTTAAATGGTTGTCTACAAGTAGGCTATGCATCTCACAATAACTGGCCGAATGTTTCCAGAGCGATTTCAGGCTATTTAATTACTGGATGCGCCGAAGAAAGCCGACCAATGTCTTCAGCGAAAGACCGCACAAGATTCATCCTGGCACTGTTGGTACGAGTTTATAATTTACAAACAAGTCTACCAAAAATCAATTTTCATGGTCTAGTAGAAAAAGAAAATGCAAGCGAGCGTCAACAACAGGCTGACAAAGAGTGCAGAAAATGTGATCAGTCCAAAAACGTTTTAATTAAGACATTCACATTTCTAGGCAATTCTCTTGTCCAAAATGGGCCCTCTCTGATGGTAAAACATTTATTTTATTGTATAGATATGGAGAGAACATAATGAAGTAACCTCCTTTTTCTTGTTATTGGATATTAATGAGATTAAACATTAATGAGAAACACGGCTACTACTTGATGAAAAATGATATTGAATTAGCCAGGTCAATATAGCACTCCCTTCTGTCCTTGGCCTGTTTTTGGAACCAGATAATTGAGGCACAGGCGGGCTAAATAAGGGCTAAAGAAAGACCGAAAGACACAAGGACCTCTGGAGCCTCGCTCATTAGCATACAGGGGGTTGAAAGGTGATCCAATCAGGGTGCGGTCTCCATTGTCTCGCTCGGCGCCCGACCACCCGTGCTTAGGACCATGACAAGGGTGAAAAATGCACTATTGGTTGCTACTGCAGGAGTCGCCCGAGCCCCTCAATGAGAATGGATGGGCCTATTGGTGACAATGCAATGATTCATGTCCTGCCACTAAAGTTTAAAACAAAGCAAATAAAACCTGCCCTCCCGCCAGCTTGTCCTTGTGACGAAAAATCAATGAAGGTCTGCATATTCCTTAACGCTGGCTTCCTTGGTGATGAGGACTCATCGATAATGGCCCCCATTAAAGGTTCAGTGTTTGTGACGGCGCTCACCCAACGAAGAAAGTGTGACCGGCTAGAGAGGTAAGACAGGTCGGAACTTTGAGGGCTTAGGGACGTTTGGTGTGTGCGTGTGAGTGTGCCGTGCGTGTGCCGTGCCGACTGACCCACCTTCGAGCCGAACCACCAGCGGCACCTTGAGTTCCAGTTCGCGGCAAGCCTTGGTGATGCCGTTAGCGATGATGGCGCAGTTCACAATGCCCCCGAAGATGTTCACCAGGATGGCCTCCACCTGTAGGGCCAGAGGAACATAAGGGTGTGGTTAAAGATGAATGGAAACTTGGATGTCATACTTCATTGTGTCATATCAAAGCATCAAGGATTGAGGGCTCACTGTACTAAAAATGAAATTCCTTTTTTCTAATTAATCACAGCTATAACTGGCTGTTTGAAACATCTCCCCCAGCAATTGACACTTTGCAAAAATAGCATGTGTAACGAGTTCTGAAAGTTCCTCATCAAATTGAGCAGGAACCCTTGATGAAGTAGGGCGTCTGCGTGGTGCGTACGTGCGTTTGGTCGTGTTTGCGTTGGTAGTGCTGCCAAGGTGATTACACTAACAACATGCTCCCTGTAATTACCTTGGCGGACTCAAAGGAAAACAGGGTAGGAGCACACAGAATTAATCCCCCATGTTTGTTTATAATCTCTCTTAATCTGTTCGCAGACTTGGAGGAGAATTGTGTGGAAGTGCACGTTGATCGTTCTGTTGGCGTGAGTTGAGTGAGTGCGATTGAAGAAAGGGTTGAGTCGAGGACTTGGATAGCTTTCAGAAATGAGATCCGTCACAGTGCCGACCGTCTCCTTTCCAAAACGTGCAGTTGAGAACATGGACGCAGCACATTTCAGACACAGGCAGCACAGCAAGTAATTGGCAGGACTTTTCGGTCTACATAGAACCATCGAGTGGAGGAAATTGTACAACAAGCAAACCCGATGCAAACTGGTGCAAACTTAACACCATACAAAACAAAATGAATACGGGTTGATCGCAAGGAAGTCCTGATAATTCATAGTTCATTTCGGTAGAAACCTTTCCTACATTCCTTTATTTTTAGTGTGTGCCTGTGTGAAAGCTACCAGGTATAGACGCGCCCATCTTTCATCCCTACCACGATCAGTCTGTAAGTGCACTTAAGGACATTCCTTCCCTGCCCCCGGGGGACCGCTGTTCCTCAATGTCGTAAAAAAACAGATCGCAAACCCTAGCAAAAAGTGAGCTTTACAACAGGTGTACACTGAGAAAGCGGCGATATGCACATGCATGTGCAGGATGGCTGGTGCGTTCACATGTACAACATCACAACCCAACTGCGTGAGTAGGACCCATTGAGCCATTCATTCTGAATTTGTCTATGGCTCTTGACATAGAAATTTACAGCGGGTCTTTGTGTGCTAGGCAAAACAAAGCTTGCATCAAAAAGAAGGATGTATAGCATAGGATGTGTTACATAGAGTCTTGGATATTAGGAACAAAGTGGTGTGAACCAGTTTATCATTCCTCAAATGCCAATCCTTCATGCGGCATGCAAGGTTGTGGCAAAAAGCTATCAGATGCCTTCTCTCCGTGTGTGTGTGTGTGTGTTCCCATGACACTGGTCTAGTCATGGCTCAAGGCAGGATCACAAGGCCATTCCCTGCTTAGCGCCACCTCGGTCTGCAGCCAATTAGAGACGTGTAAACAAAACCACAGCCAGGGAGAGGACTTGATTTCTGAGACAAGAAATAGCTTCCAAATCCCAGTCTTCTTGCAAATAGTGGAGTTTAAATGTGGTATATTAATTAATTACAGTTAATTAGTGTTACAAAATGTTACGGTACGTGCAGATGACTACAGGATATCTCCACCGAAAAACAGGCCAACATAATGATGTGGTGTTCCTTCCAATTACACTTTATTTTCCTTATGCAACTGGATGGAACACGCTGGCTCTGTGGCAAGCACTGCTATTGCACAGCAAGTCGCTGGGTTCTGGCCGAATAAGGAAATATCTGTGGGCATGTTCTACACATACATCAACCGTAATGCATGAACGCTCATTTGATTCTCACCGGGCCAACGTTGCCAAAATCAAGCTCCCTGGAGATGATGAATACAGTTTTATGCTTCAGAAACATTCCCTCTTGTTGTGAGATTTTTCTTGTGTGTTACCTCTTATGACCTTTTGTTAGGAAGTTTTTTTCATATCCTTCCTTGCCCATGTAGGTTTTAGTGTATACCTTCACTATCTGAATAATGCCCACTGACGCAAACTCATTTGTGAATGTGGTCACTAGGACCAAGTCTAGTTGCTACAAAATGATACTTTACTGTGCCTGGTAGGAAATTAGTTTCAATTTAAGGGAAAGTCTTTTGCATGCTTTAATTCATATCAGGTTAAAAATGCACTAAAAGTGGTCAGAATTGCCTATGTGAGACTGCCAGAACAATTAAACAAACGAGAACCGTTTTCACATTAACAAAGTTGAGATTCTCAGTATTCAAGGATTCTGTTGGCATTGGGCATATGATTAAATGTCCCATATGGACATAAACACACCGTCGCATGCAGCACACATTCACCAGATGCATTAGTTTCCACTGGGGGGCAGCAGAGACCTGAATCCAGTCTCTAGCCCGCAAAAGGGAGTCCGTTTCCCACTTTATCAGCAGCAACCCATTTTTCAACTGTCTCTATTGAGAAACACCATATTTCATCCATTCAAGCACCTCCTATTGACACAGATGTATATTAATGATACACACATACAAGATTTATGTCGTCCAGTAAAGTAGTACATGCAGTTTTATGGAAATACGAATGTGGTTCCACTCGGCTGTCTTCCATGTACTCTCTAAACATCTCAGGTTTGGGTTACAACAAACCAGTGCCTACTCCAGAAAGCACAACAGAACACATTACATTATTTGTTGTACAATCACAAAGTGCCCAAATATGTCAAATATAATAAAATAAATGTCTACGTTTTTAGGATCGAGGTACAAACTTTCCGAGGCCAATAAGTAATTTTGTGTTCATTGCCCTCCACACATTGGCCATAAAATAAATACTGCCAGAGAATATATTGTACTTATCGCAGAAGGCTGGCGAGCTGAATGGAACCAACCAGCAAGCACCTGGTTCTGTCTTGGAGCCTTTAAATGGCACTCTTATGGATGGGCCCGAGCAATGGAAGGTTCAATCTCCACGGTTTGACACTCAAATGCATTTCCTTCTTTGAAATGCGGCAAATTGCACCGTGCATCATGGCAAAATATAAAGTCTCAAACTCTTCTTAAAACACGGCCCGAGTTGATCCAGACTTCAAAAGGCAGGGGAAATAGAAAATTGGAACAAAATAATATTAAACAACAGATCATGTCGGAGTGGTTTAATGTCACACATCCCGTCGAAGGCGGACGAGCCACTTTGCTCCGAGGCCCATATAGGCAAGTGAACCATTGGCAGCGGAGTGGAAGTCTTTTATCAGAGCACGGAATAAAGGAGGGCGGCATAATGGGCAAGGTTCCACTCTTTCAGAGGCTCTCTGTGTGTACTTCCATGCCCCATTGTGGGCTGAGCAGGTGCCTTCTACCTGGACCCCGGTAAAAATGATTATAATTTCACAAAATGGGATCATAGCAGCCAGAACTCCGCCAGCCTGTCAAGGCTTTTTTCCTGTCCAACTCAAAGAGGGGCCTTCACAGTATAAATCAGCTTTTCTGCCTGCCATTATATAGCCAGCTAACTGCATTTAGGACAAGAAAGAAATGTAGCTCAGACGATTTGACATGCTCTCATAGCCCCATGGCTGCTTCCAGATCAGCATTGGCTCTCAGTGGCTTTCCCTTGGCTTCGCTGGCCAAAGAACGTTTGAGGACGCCTTCGCCGGTACAGTTCTCATTATTAAACTAACCGACACAGTAATTGAGGTTTTGTTTGGACTGAAATAAAAACACATAGGCAAATCACCGTCAGTGGCTCAGCAAATGATAATGCATGGGCAGACAATGAAACACAATCAAGTGGTGAAATATGACTTGAAATTCGCTGTATCTACTTAAAAACAGCAAAAGATTACGCTTTTTTTCTCCCCCTTTAAGATCCAACCCTGAGGGAATTTTAAAGAATTGTCTCTGTTTTTTTTGCCAGGATCCCTGTGGCGAAATGTGTTGAATAATCGCTAGCGCACACATTTCTTGCGTCCATAGCCGGCTAAAGCAGTGTTAATCTGTCTACAGGAAAGAAAAGGGGAAGGCATCTTGTTGTCTTTGTAAGCCGCTAGCAGGAAGGAGCGTACCGAAGGCCAGGCTGGAGCCGGGCGTCTCTCTGTGGCCTATTAGGGGACATTGTCTGGTCTTATCTGCTGGAGACAGCTGGAACAGTCACTGCCTGCTCTGCTGGCCCTTGTTTAAACCGCGCCGATCTGCCCGGGGGGGGGGGCAAAACGCTTGGTTCTGATGGGGCCACAGGTTAAGATGCACAGCTTTCAAATCAGCACAGACCCGCTGGCTGTAATCACACATCATGGGGAGGACAAGAGAAGAGTCGGTTCCTCTCAACCCATTTCACTGATGGCTGAGGTGGGCTCAGTTTGCATCTCATTCTCATCGGCGAAAAACCTTTTTCATAGAGTATGCGTTGTTTGTGTGTTGTAGGGTAACTCATATCTGCGTTTTACTAGCATTCTGAAAATATTTAAATTAATAAAAGATCGCTGACATATTTACATCCTATGTATGATGATTTTAATATAGAGGAACCAGTGTCTATTTGTAGTTTTTCCATAGTTGTGACACACTGTACATATGGAAATGTATTTTTGTCAGCATGTAACATAATATATGATCAGAACAGAGCAAGAATGACAGATTTTTCTTGCTACAAAACAAAACAAAAATCACATTTCTTTGAAAATGCAAGACTTGTATGGCATAAACTGAAGTGCAATTAATGATGTTTTTACATAAATGCCATGTATGTCAAAGAAGTCTGATCAACACAAACACTAATTGTGTGAATACAAACACTCAAGGTTGGTTGTGACTTTCAGGATAAATTTAGTTCAATTCCACTACAAGAAATCCAAATAACAAAAGGAGGGTATAACAGTAAAACAGAGACAGAACGGCTCTTGCAAGGAAAAGAGGGAAAGGAGGAGGCGGTGGTGCTTGGTGGGGGTACCGAGAGGTGCTTTCCACTGAAGGGTGAGACTGGGACTGGCAAGGAAGGATAAGAGGGAAATAATTATCCGGCCTGGTGAAGCATGACAGCTCCTTCCAGGGCCTGTGCAGTGAGACAGACTCCGCTTTATGTCGGGGCCGCCACCATGTCACCACTGAAGACACCTCTTGACAGACAACATCTGAGGTTTGGCTCCATGTTAGAGAGCCACAGCGACTGACAGCTGCCGACCTGATTGAGGCAGTCAGGTGCAGACAGCGACTCCCGCGGAGACCAAAAGGGAACGGACTTGGTTTTGATTTCTGCATATTTTGACCGTAATTTATATTCCAGATTACGCATTAATCTACGGGGATTACGGGGATCAAAGGAAAAACTGAAAAACAGCCCAGCCAATTCACACAATCCAAAAAGATACAGTTTTCAGATGTATTCAGGGTCTGACTTCTACTTTTAACGTTTAGTCTTTTTACCTGGCAGATTAGATAATCAACCCACCAAGCAAACATACTAATATGTATCCCTGCCACTCTTTTTTTAACTGATTTATTATTAAACCATCCGCCATTGGCCGATGGCCTGCGTACATTTTTTGAACCCTGGCTGCATTCCTATGACCTGACTCATCATTGTGGAATCATAACACCTTTGACTCTACATTGTCCTTCTGACTGACGTGGCTGAAGACGATCAGCACCACCTCACATGACTACATCATCCCTTCACGGAATACTCAACCTCTTTCCCCCCCCTTTGACTTTTCTTCTTTCGGTATGAAGAAAAATGAAAAAAATGAAGAAACCAATCAAGGAGGAAATGGCTTGGCCCGGAGCCATGACATTGTGTGTCGGAAGTAGTAGAAGAGGACTTGGGGGAAGAAAGGAACAGGCCCATGTGAAGAGAGAATGGATTCTAGAAATGGTCATTACTGCCTCAAGGTCTGCCATCTTTTGTGTGTAACCAGCAGGGTCAGAGGCTGAGACAGCTGCCTCCCAATGTTGTCTCTGTTGCCACTGCCTCCAAACGTTTCACCGTCCAAACCTCCTTTGGCCAGGACAAATATGTCCACAAGCTCCATCCCCTAATGCTCTGACAATTTGCAATGAAATAGTCAGAGGTAAAACACCCAACTGGGATTACTTTGAACAAACCTTGTCAGATATGTTCGAAAGATATATGTGGTGTCAGAAAGTCGCAATGTGTACCACTCACTGGGAGTGGCTCAAATCATACAAACTGGGACAATAAAGGCAAATTCAGATGCACCCATCATGAGGCTTGGTTACAAGCAGACAAGAAGATATTGAGACAGCTTTCGGTGAGAAGTATGCATTTGCCTCGACTACACAACTCACAAGAAAGCTCAATGCAACGCAGCTGCAGAGAGAAACGCGCAAACAAGTACCATGGGGTCAAATAAAGACGGGGTAAAGAAAAATGAAGCGCAAGGTAGTAGACTTTTAGATCCATCGTGTTAGTCCATAATGCAAACTGGTTCAAATCCAAAGAAACAAGATTACCCCAAATAGAATAAGCTTTGCCTTAGACTTGCACACCTCCGGCTATTTACGAATGTTTGGTAGGACTAAAGAGAAGTGAGTAAACAAGGTTACGGATAAATGTAGCCTTCTAGTGCACACAACCACTAGAGGAAAGACTTATGCAAGAATTTACTCTCTTCACATTAATGTACCATATTCACCATGGTTTAAATAAAGCAAGTTAGGTGAATAACTGGAGAAGGGTGGGCTAGCCAGGATGTTAACACTGTGCTCAAAAATGGTCCACAGTGTTGTGTGTGTAAAGAATATCGCACAATCATATGTTTGAAAAAATGTGTTGCTACACATATTTTGTATTATTTATATATATATATATATATATATATATATATATATATATATTAGAGCTGTCAAGCGATTAAAATATTTAATCGTGATTAATCGCATTAATGTCATAGTTAACTAATTAATCGCGATTAATCGCAAATTATTTTTCTATGCTAAATATCCCTTGATTTTTTTGTCCCATAATTCTTCTCATTTTAATTCTCTTATCAACATGGTGAAGTGTTTGTTTGCCTTGTGCAAATGATTTTTTATTGATAACAACATTGGCATATACACTGATCAAAACAGGACGATACAAAAAAAGAGCCTATAGTGCAATTAAACGACTGCTTTGAACAAATGTCATTTGAACATAGCAGTCAGGCTACTGCTTCTTTGTTATAGGCCAAAAAAAAAAAAAGTTTTTTTTTTTTTTTTAAATAAAATAATTACGTTAATCGCGCGATAAAAAATTGAACGCCGTTAAATTTGGTTTGCGTTAACGCCGTTAATAACGCGTTTAACTGACAGCTCTAATATATATATATATATATATATATATATGTATGCAACGATGTGTGAGCAACAGCGAAACATTTGTTAAATTTTAAATAATGCTAAAGATAGGTTCCAATTATATCAACAGCTTCGTGAGATGCCATTGAAAACGGCAGGGTTACCCAAAAGTTACTCTTAGACTCACCTCCACGTTTTTGTAATTCATCGTGTTTTGTAATACTTGTCACTGTATTTTCCCCGCAGTGTTCACCCATGGTCCATCTGCCTGTTTTTTTTTTTTTTTTCAAACCTCCTTGGCCCCCTTTCCTGGCCAGAGTCCTGAGGGCCGTCGGGGTTTAGAAGCCATATCTGAAGTGTACTTTGTTGGACGCTGTGAAGTGCAATTCACCTCTTCCTTTGTCGTGGATATCGGGGGGCCAGTGAGTGCACTATGTTGTCTCAGCGGTGGGAGCGCTTTGTTGTTTGCTGGTTTGAAGTAGCTATTAAAACACCGGGGCTGGATATCGGATATCAAGCACGGTTTCTCAGTACTCCAGGTCATGCGCGAACACACACAGACACACCCCCCTTTCCAAACGCATGAGGCTCTCCGACTAACAATCACCTTCTAATCAAATGGAAGAGCGGGGACATGGTCCAATTTAGCAAGAATGACAAGTTTTACCGCACAAACATACTTCAGTCTTTATGATCGTGGACAAGGCCTACAAAAGTACAAAAACACGAAATTAGAAGAGAGAGCACTCCAATGGTGGCCGTAGAGGGAGATGAAAGGCCAAATAAGCTGCTAGTCATAAGGACAAGGAAGTAAGAGACGCAGGGGAAGAGCAAGAGCACTATGGCAAAAAGGACAGTAGGGTCAGAGGAGTCAATTAAAGAGAGAGGGGCCGGCAAATGGAGGAAAACGCCACAGATGGAAAGGAAAGCATTCGGAAGCGAATCAAAGTCTGAAAACTTCTTGCTGGTGGCGTTTTGCTGAATGTCAGTCAGGGAAGGGAACGGCGCCTCCTGCAGCTCACCTGAGGGCAATATAACCGCATCTACGGTACATGTCCACAGAGACACGCTCGCAGATAGCCACGTACACACTGGGCTGCGATATGCGTTAGACAGCACATGGGCAGACACCGTAGGCTGGCATATAACTCATCCCCAGAGGAAGTCCTGTCACCGGTGACAGGCGGACAGAAATGTTCCTCAACCTCTTCACTAAGGGTTAATGGCTGTCCATCAGCCAGAATGAGATGCACAGGACTGTCCTCAACACACATACACACACACTATATTCTACCAAGCCACAAGCTATTTATCTAGCTTTTTTATAGCGAGGAACATAGGAACAGTCGGCTGCATTCACAATGTTGATATAGTGCATCTACTGGAAGATATTTTTTTACAATTAAATAATATAATGAATAAAAATAAGCAGGAAAAACAAATGCATTGTCATGGTCATTAACAACCATATGTCTGTTCAACAGACCGGCAAATACCAATTATTTTATTGTACAAACAAGTTCATACATTTGTTTAGGCCAGATTACATGTAGAAAAGCCCTTTGACTTCAGCGGAGAAGTCTCCACCTCTTCTGAGAATAACTTTTTTTATGAAATTAAAGTAATGCTTAATGGTTACCAAATGGCATAAGTAATCACCTTGGAGACTGGGTACAAAAAGACTGTCAGCCGAATATAAAAGAGCCAACATTTGCTGCTTTGTTCCTAATGCTACGCAGCCAATCAAAATTAATTTATTCTAATGTATGCACACTGAAGGTCAATTATCCAAATGATTCCAGTTCAGATTGCACCTGATCTTGGGCGCCAATGAGCCATGGAAAGGGCAGCTGGATGTGCTTTGCAAGGCAAATCATCGCCCCAACCTCTGTTCCTCGCCCACCCCAACAGCGGCTTGAATACCTACATGTTTAAGCCCGCTGCATCTTTGGTAAAGTGCATGCATTTAACGTTACATAAACAATAGTTAACCTACGCACCGGGATCATTTTTACGATGAGCAACAGGAAAAACTATCCTGATTCCTAAAGCAACCGGAAACTTAACAGCTGTCCCCCGTTGGAGATTTCCGAGAAACCAATGAGATTTAGATTTATCATTAAGCACAAAGTTATCTTGGCTGGATATGATTTTTCAAACATAATTTGCATTGAAAATCCAGTAAGAAAAGAGCGAAGTGGGGTGAAGGCAGGAAAAAAGTAACTCCTTCCAACCCTATCCAGGGAGCCAATTCAGCTGGTGTGAAACCGTCCCTGAAAGCAGTATTTCTGTTGAATGGGAGGTTATTTTGATTCAGCATTCTCACCGTCCGCTACAAAGTGTCTGGGCTACATATAGAAGTCCCTATTTATAGAGCTCGGTCATTTGTTATTCATCCCAGACAATGACCGAATCACAGTGGTTATTGAAAGGAGACGACTACCGTTGTCTATATTTAATGCTACGCCGCTCAAGCTAAGCAATTTATAAAATAGATAGAATTGACGTATTGCTATCGCTTTCACAAGCTCCCCAACCCGCCCCCCGACCCCCTACCCCCCTTCTCTGCCTTCCCCCCTGCTGGTCCTGTGGGGTCTGGGTAAGCGTGTGCTGGGTTGCCAGAAAACATTGCAAGCCCTGGTGAAAACAGATGGGCTCAATCAGGGTTTAATTTTCTGGAAAAAAGAAATAAACGCCAAACATGGATCCACGCTGAATGAGTGAGTTAGTGTGCGCCTCCCTCGTTCTCGTCCGGTGGGAGATGGCGGTACGGCGTCTTCTCAGGCCCGGTGTTTCCCGCCCGTCAATGTTGACGAGAGCTCTGCCTCTGATATGCAGATGAGGAGGCTGTTTCCGGGGACTGTTGACCGTAGTCTTTCAGGGGGACGGGGGGGGGGAAGGGAGGATGACCAATAGCTCTTGAGCTGACATTCAGTCCTGCAGACCTTTGAAGGGGCTCTGGGGAAGTATGCAGCATATCAATTAGCCATTAAGGGTTTGCTCGGGTATTATAGGGATCAGAGAAGCCAATAAAAAGGCCCAGGAGGGACAGTTGGAACCCTGATCAATGCAAAGACTCATGTGGTCGGTTTGGGCCGGAGCCGGGAGGACTGCCGGGAGGAAGCCGTCGTCTGACCTTTGACCCTCAGGGGGCATCGCAGAGGCAATTATCCTAATGAAGACGGTAACCTGCGGTGATTCAACCCATCGGCACTTGTTGAAGATGGACACAGACCTCAGGTGGCTTTTTGGAACACTCACCATTGCCTCCACCTTAGAGTATTTCTTGATCATGATACAGAGGACGCAACATAGAACGGTTGCAAGCTTGAAAGGAACAAAAGCGATTTTACAGGGAATCCTCAGGGTCGACCTCATATTTTAGAAAGAAATGCAGATAAGAGCATTCAACTATAACTTTGTAAGGAATTTCTGCCGACGGTGAGGAAAAAGTATAATTCGAAACAAGTCGATAAGTAAGCATTTTCCCTATTTTAGAGCAGTCAGTACTGCTGATAACTAGACCATACAAGAGCATAACATAAAAACACATAAGCAGCACTAGCAAGTTCATGTACAGAAAAACTCAGGTTCTCACTTTATTTATTTTTCTTGCACAGAATTTAGATGTCTTTTGCAACCACCTTTCATAATAAATCATAAACCATTTAGAATTATATTTAACAACATGTGCACACGTCTTTAGATGTCCACCAGTCCTAAACTGGCCTTCCATCTAAGGTGAACCCCTATATAATCATTTCTATATCGACTTTCATTCAACAAAGTGTAGTAAACGAACAGCAGTAAAACTCTGCCCCTTATGCATTTCCAGTCCATAAACCTCCCACATATTGAAAAAAATAAATAAAATGGTGTTTTCCCCTCCCGCTTTCAGAGACCCAATGACTGAGAGGCCCCACTCCCCCATCTCCTCAGATAAACCCTTTCAGTTCCATAAGAGTAAACATATACAACCCCACCACAGCACTCCATCAAGCCTATGTCCTATATACACCACTCAACCATGGCTGGCCCAGATGAGCCTGCGTGTGGGCATGTGAGCGTTAAACGGACATGTGTGTGCTGGCTGGCATGTGAGCTGTTGGGTGGATAGGAGTCCTCTCCAGCAAGATGAGCTCCAATGATTACCAGCCCGGACACTTTTCTAATTATTCTGTCAAACATCAATCCTTAGGGTTGATGCAGGCCGTCCCACAGCCTGATGGACAGTGTAATCACAGCCAGAGGACCCCCCCGCCCCCCAACACACACACACACACACACTGCCCATCTCGCCTTCTCTGCCCCTTTTCTTTTTTACCTGCTCCAAAACACCTCCCTGAACTCTCTTCACCCACAATGCACTGACACTTCCTTCAGCTTGAATCCCTTCATTTCACTAAATATGTATTCCATCTCTCAGCTCTCACGTTAATGGGTTAACATGAGGGCCAACCAGACAAGTTTCAAATAGGGGATAAAACTGATTTGGTATTCAGGGTTTCAGCCGGTGTTGGAAGGCTGGGAATCGCAAGGTCGGGATAATGGTGTAAAGCAGATATACCAACCAGGGCCCTCGTGGTTACAATCAGAAGGTCATCCAGGAGGAAGTGGTGCAGTGAATGCAACCATAACCTTCAGATGATTTTAGCTGGAATGGAGGAAATTAAGGTTGACGGTAATAATCCAAATTTACAAAAAAGGTCACAAATTGCTGGGACGAGATTAGCCATTGTTGGAGATGGAATTTCAAATTCACTTTAAAACTAAAGGTAGTTTGTAAGGCGGTGGGGTACCACATGTTACAAACTGCGGAACACACACTGATCTACAGTCATATGGTTCAAGTAATCAGGGAACACCTCAGAATGGGGCCAGCAGTAACCAACAATCCCACCCCATTGGAAGAAATAGGAGAGACTTGCAACCGAGCCATACAAGCAGGAAGCCAGACTTTTAGTTTAATCAAGACGGAAAGAAGTTCTTCACTTCTTAAAGTCTGAGGGGGGCAAACAGTGTCCACGGTGGATGGTTTCATGACTCATTGCACTTCCATCTCATTCAAATCACCAGAATAGCAGATGCACGGACAAATGTAAAGTATGTGCATTACAATCGGTGGCGGCACAAAGTTGAAGGTGTAGCTGATGCAGCAAGACATATCAGTAGACATATGTTTCATTACACCATTAACTGCTGTTGAAGCTGCCAGCACACACCTGCTTGCATAAATTGAGCGATCAAACTAAACCAAAGAACCAAGGGATGAAACCTATGGCATTACATATAGCAATAGCTACATTGCAAACTCGCAAATAAGCCACAACTGCACAAAATAAAACATGGTAATATATTACTGACGAATACTTTCTGCCGGTAACAATGCAGAAATAAACACTGCAAAAAAATAGATCACTTTGTAAGTAAATGTTTAATTGTGAATTGTATATTGTGTGGCCCAAATTAATCTCAGGGATATAATGTTTTATTAATGACCCATAGTAACCCTGGTACCCAAAAACATAAGAAGCAAATATGTATCTCTCCTGAACTGCGAAAGACATTATCAAAATAAATAGATAACATTTGTCACGGTTATTCTGGTCCAAGGCATTGGACCAGAATAAAGAGAAGCAGCTTTTACTTCAGTCTGGTAAATGCATTACATTTCCAAACCCCTGAGTCCCACAAGGAGCCGTCTGCTAGGCGGTCGTCGTTCATGAATGGTGTCCGGCTAGGAATAAATGTGCCTCCAGTCCTTACTTTACTGGGCGTTTTATTTTGACTCTTGTCCGACTCAATGTTTGCAAATGTAAAATGCTGCCTGAGATAAAGGAAGAGCTGCATGTTGTGCATGTTTTCCTCGTCTTGGCAGACAAGGCTGACTCCTGCAGCTCCAGATAAGCACATCAGGTGTTGTGAATAAAGTGCATAACATTAACTCTTGTGCCATACCGTCTACTGTAGACCAATAGGGGATTGTGGGGTATAATCAATATGGTTGGATGTGTGGGGGAAAAAAACATGGCGATGATAAATGTGATTATCAAGCGAAATGGATATCAAGTTGCAGATAGATATTTTTACACATATGTATATATTTTAAATAACATACGACACCAGGGGAGATTTCCCCCGTGGACGTGATGAGGCATAGGTTCCATGTGAGCCACATCGTCTTTCCATTTTGCTCAGTTAAGGAGGTGTGCTGATCAGACAAGAGACTCATATCAAATCAAGACTGGAAAAGCCAATTACACTGACAATAATCTCTCTCTCCCACCAAGACTGCCGGTTCCTCCGCTGTATGCATTCAGTGCAGTAAAAAGCTCAAAAAAAAAGAAATGTGGAAGTATTCACGGGGGACGTAAGAAATTCATACCAATAGAGGATTTTTTTTTTGCTTGGGAACAAATGCTAGATTTTCACAACGCGGGAAAAAAATGGATTAAGAAAATGGTTTCATTTTGGGTTGATATTTTTAGTGCTCATTATTAAAAGCGAAACGGCAAACAAATACCCTGCCAATGAATAAATAAATTTGAGAATTGAAAGAAATATAAAAAATAAATCAAGTCTTTAGCCCGTTTTGTGTGGCGGCAAATTTAGCCACCTTAACCTCCGGCTCCATTAAACAACTCTCCCAGCAATTAACCCGAACGGCGTAGGCGACCTTGACGAGTCGTTTCAAAACATCCTCTCCCGTGGCATCAGCCGTGGCGAGCTCCGGTATTGCACACGACTGTGTTTCCAGACCTCGGCTTGCGGCGTGCGTGTATGTGGGAGGGAGGGGAGGGGAGGGGGGGGGGGGGGTCGGTCTAACCGCCTGGGCCCCATTGGCCCCTCGCAAGCCCTGAGCACGTGTAGACATCAGTGCCAGGGGAGTGTGAACTGGGGAGGAGTTCAAACAGCCGCACTCTAACCGCAGTGTTTCACAGCACCACCACCACCACCATCCCCTCTGGCAGGGGGGGGGGTGGTGGTGGTGGTGGTGGTGGTGGTGCTGCTGTTGACAGGCAGCCTGGGCTCGCCAGCCCAGACAGATGGGAGAGGATAGAGGGATGGAGAGAGGGATGGAGTGATAGCAAAAGACGAGGCAGGAACAGCAGATGGTCCAGTGGAGGGAATCTCCATTCGCTAAATTAAGCAGAGTGGAAATAAATAAATAAATCGATAAAATAGTCATTCCTGCATGGTTATGGTTGGCCAGGGACTGGGAGATGCGGCGGAACCAGGCCAGGGAGGAACCAGGCCAGGGAGGACTGGTGCCACTGTGGCTTACTGAGCCCTAGCTATGTGTAATCCATGTTCACATGGGAAACCGCATGACCCCGGCTCCCCAGCTGTGAAATTCATAGCAACAGCGGTCAGATAGGGAGTATATAGGTTAGACTAATGCAGTCCAGTATAATAGTGAACTGTAATTTATTCACTAATGCAATCTCTGTGACTTTCACATTTTGAAGACGGTATAAAATTAAGGACATAAAAGGGGAGGGGGGGGTGCATTTGCTGTGTCCTCCTGTGCAGTCAAGGCAGGCAGCGGTGCCAGAGAGATGGAACCCCGGGAGATGGAAAGCTTGCCAGGCCCGATAGTGAACCAGCACGCTCCCCACCCAGCAATCCCAGATCTGCCAGCATGCGGTACCACAGGACGCAACATCAGGCCCACAAGAGGGTGTACATGGGGGGGGGGTTGAAAAGTTAAACTTTATCATGCTGTGAAGTTTGTACCTCTGTTCCCCTGCATTACACAAGGTTACTTTAACCCTTATGCCTGCACCCAGCCACCCATCTCCATAGGCCTACCCCCCCACCCATCACCCAGCCAGCCAGCTGATCTCTGGCTGGCTGGGCTGCTCCTCTTGGCCCCCTCGGTGTGAACCAGGTGCTGCGATGACAAAACACTGCTGGCAAAAAGAAGAGCAGAAAGTAGGGCTCAATTAGCCCCAGCTCCAACCCCAGATCCTCTATCGATTTCCCACGGATGAAGAATGGCAGACGGGGGGGGAAGGCTTCTCCCTCGGCCGTGCACGTGGGACCACAGCTTGAGTGTGCATGGGCGTGTTCAGGAGTCAGCAGGGGGGGGGACAGGGGTTTAGGCGGCGCCGTGAATACATTAACCACACACGGTCTTCATGTCAGGGTTAAGTAATAGGGCTATCGAATACGCTGAAGAAAATGAGTCTTTATAGGCACGCGGCGGCCCCCCTCCTACCGCCATCCCATGCAGACGCGTGTAGAGCGAGAGAGACAAGACATTATCTCCCTCAAGGGCAGATCAACCTGACAAGTCATCAGTTCCACGGCACCTCCCTGGACCATTCTTCACTTCCTCAAATTAACCTTCAGGAGAGGGGGAGGAGGGGGACACTGTACACCTCCCTCCCCATTTGTCCACAGAGTGGGTGGTTGTACAGTATCTCCAATACTTTCGGTGTCACACACACACACACACCCGAGTTATGTTTCATTGGGGAGAAGAAGCAGGAAATAAATAACCGTAGTAAGATGGACAAAAACCAAGAGACACTATAAATAATCAACTGATGAGTAATAATCACTACTACACCCTATTATCCAAGCATATTACATTGGGACTATGGGGGTAAAATAGCAAGAGCTACCCTGGGGTTACATTTTAAATTGCGCACATCTAACTGACTTGCACGTTACTTTGGTTTTCTGTACAGCCTAAATTCAATAAGCGATTGATATGGACTGAGAACCATGCTTACACTAATACAACCAAGATTGTCTTTGATTTCACAATGCGTGTTATTTATTGTCAATACGCCTATGTCATTTTGTTTGGAGGCTTAAAAGATATCATACCTGTGCTGCATAACCGCTCGCTTGATTTATTCTGACTTCTCTGAATTAGAAATGACAAAAACATTTCGGGGCCTCATACTCCATGAATACATTCCGACCTTTTAGCTTCCAGGCTGTTCGTGGGGTCGGCGACTGATGTTGTTTTTGCGCTGTGTCCTTTTCAAATGGAAGATGAGAGAAAGCTAAGCCTCATCATCTCAACCAGAACATATGCATTATTTGTTGCTGGCCCAAAGGGGGGAACACACAGGCACAACAACTACTACACTACAGGTGAAACGCTGTGCTATGATTAGATATCGTTGTGTTCAATTATCGCTTCACCCAAGCACATCCGCTGTTAACAAACACAGTGCTAGAAATAATAGATTTAAATGTTATTTCATTAATTTGAGCACGGTAATGAAGTTAGCAGTTATTGGGACGTGAGCGCTCAAAGATGTCAACACATTTGAACATGACACAATAAAGACACCCATTTCATGCGTTCAAATCTGGGTTTTAAACAACAAAAAAGGTTTGCTATGCGTCAAGATAGTAATGTCCACGCAAATATAGACCTATCAACACACCTATTAACATTCATAATTAATCTACAACAATCAATTATGTCCATCGTTCCATTTCATAGACTCAACTTGTTCTCTTTTGATGCCCGATGTTGTACATGGAGATTGTAGACATGTGAATCTACTCCCTTGCTGGCAGGTCTGACCTTGCGGATATGAAAGAACTGGAGCCTGTCTGTCTCCATGGAGACAGGCATCAGTTTGGGTTCTTAAATATAGTTCATGTTTAGACATTTGATTGAAAGGCAGATTGACCACATACACATCGTTGTTTCCATGGAGGCAATTAGGGGGAGTGCTCATGTTTGTTTCTCGGCCGTTGTAACCATGTAATAAATATTTTTAATTGGAGAGGCGGTCAGGGAATTTAGTGAGCATGGTGCCATTGCCTATAGACAGCTGTGGAAAACCGATGCTAATTACACAGGTTTGTGTGCTCACCGAACTGTGGACCCTTAAATCGTACACTTCATTAGGATTACACGTGTTGTTACAGTATTTGTGTATATCTAACCAACGGAGCACTTCAAAGAGCTGCCCTTTAAAGCTATGAATATAGAGACATAAATATATAAATCATTTCTGTATTCTAATCCAACATAAAGCCTAGTGACAGATCGCTATATGAAGTTTTGAACAAGTCTCCCGAGATCAATATGATATTGAATCATTGATCTAGTTCTCTGAAGCTTGGAGCAACAGAGGTTTTGAATTCTCATGAGTAATTGCTATGCCCCATTAACACATGGTAGAGAGGAGAAACAACAAGTTGCACCAAACACTTGAAAGATGCGCACACTTCACAATTGATTAGTCTCATGGAGCCAAGCTATGAACTAATGAGTCACGGAGTACTCAGAACAAAGGGTCTAGCTGAGGAGTAGCAGCCATCCACATTGGGGAGGGCCTGGCTTATCGAACCCTCAAGATCAGAAACATATCTGATGAATTTCATAAGCTGCCCATCTGATCTTTCACGATCATGGGCTTCTAATGGGCTCTAAGAAAATCTGCAGCAAAGCCAGAATAGAACTCATTTCCCAAATCCCCCTTAAATCTAGGTGCTCTGCACTGACGCAGGCGACCACAACCCATCGCAGGGTCTACATGTTCTCCCAATGTCCCACTTTGTCTTGAGCCCGGCCTTAGCGTGAGAGTCCCAATGCGACGCAGGACTCTACTCCGACTGCCTCCATGGCCGGACCCCTCTTTAGTAGCAGCCTAATACCCCGTGCAATGGGGAATAAAGTCCATTACATTGTGAGCCGCCTTTCGGCTTTACCTTTGTTTCCATCTCACAGGCTGCTCTCATTGTTTGCTTTTATGGCACTGGGGACCCGTGGGCTCCCCCGGGCTTCCGTCTCCAGGTGGCGCGGCGATTCCTCCAGCTTGGAAAACAGTATTGCACTATGCTCCCACATCACAGCCGACATTCTGAATACATGTTTCCTGGTATCCCTGGAGTGTGTGTGTGTGTGTGTGTGTGTGTGTGTGTGTGTGTGTGTGTGTGTGTGTGTGTGTCCGCCCAGCTCTAAAAGCGATGCGAGGTGAAAACATGAGTGCGTGTTATTGCCCCTCACTCGTGCGTGTCTTAAACACACCACCACAGAGGACATAGGCCGATCAAATAGAGGTCGACTTGCCCAGATAGCCCGACCGCCTCGTGTATATATCCACCTCTCAGCAACACCGTCCATCCAGGATCTCATATTGGTTTTGAAAGGTGGAGACTGTGGTGTTAACCCCACCGCTGAAGCCCACCAACCGCCCTCTATGAGGAGGGTTGGTCGTTACACCAGGGCTGGGTTTAGACATCTGCATACAGGGCGAGAGGGCCAGGCTCTGAGCCCCGAGGTGCTCAGCCGACAGCCATAGAGGACTCCTAGCCAGTGGCCTTAACAGGATTTTCGCGGATCAAAGGCAGGAGGGACGAGAAGCGAGAGAAAAAGAGCGAAAAGCCAGAAAGACATAAAGGCAGCAGCATAAGAGAAGGCAAAGAAAAATACTATACCAATCCATGACAGAAAGCATGGGGGGGGGGGGGGGGGGGGGGGGGAGAGTTTAAAAAGTATTTGCCAAGGATGTGAAAAATATATATACATTTCAATGAATATATTGCCTGGAATGTCAACACTGCCGAAATATGATATGAAATGAAAGTAAAGGAAATAGCCTTAGTCTAATTCCCACTGCAGTCCATATTAAGGGTGAGGGTTAATATATTTTATGAATCAAAATGCACAGGAGAAATTACAAAATCAGCCAAACAATGCATCAAATAATGTGTTGCCAACGTGAAGTAAGAAATGAATACCATGCTGCTTGGAGGAGAGTTACTGCAACTATGCGATGTGCCACTCGGAGCGGGAGGGAGGGAGAGGGGGAGAGGGAGGGAGGGAGGGAGGGAGGGAGGTAACAGGTGAGTCAACTCAGAAGCAGTGAGCCAGGAAGGAAGGAAACAGCCTGTAGTTCTGCCCAGGGGTGACAGGATGCAGTTCATTTGAAAGCACACACAATATGCTAACATGATCATAGGAGAGCGTGATTAAGGAACCCACGTAGAAACACACCCGCGTGGAGGACCCACCATGCTAGAGGCTGACCCACCATACTAGAAGCGGGCCAGGTGAAGGAGGACACATTGAGCATTGCACGTCACCTAGGGGGGGGTCCAACAAATGAGCAGTAGGACTGGAGGCATTGTTCTTCATGCCGTGTGAACAACCGACACACACAAACACACACGCACGCAGACACACGCCCAAGGAGGGAAGGGGTTTAGTCAACTGAGCTAATGCTAACATGTTAATCTGTGCTTCTCCACCTCTCGGCGGAGGTGCAGGGGGTGTCTTTACTTTGCGATGCCTCCGCGCTCCTCACGCCTCCATCACCATCGGCAACACAGCACAGCGTGTGGAAACACTCAGCACGCCTGCAGGTGACAATTACTCCACCACACTGGAATTATTCCAAACACACACACACACACACACACACACACACACATACATACGGCCAGTTTCAAATCGGCATACAGATGTATGAGCATATTTGTCTTTGAAAATAACTATAATCCACTGAGTCAGAGCAAAGAAAAAACCTACAACAAACCAACAGCCGTAAGGCTTTGAGCAAAAATGGTTGCCAAATAAGGCATAACATCCATCCACTTTGCTCACGCAAGGCGCAGGCACCAGGCAATAACAAGGTTATTTGGCTGTTGGTATTTGCTGCCCGCTACAACCGCATGCCTACAGGTGATGTGTGGAGGGAACATCAATACATGGAGCTGTTCTGTCAACACTCCACACGTGGAAATCGAGAAAGTGGAGTCATTTTTTTTCACAATAGAAAATGGACATGGCATACAAAGCCCATGGGTGAAAAACTAAATAGGCTCATGTGCTAGATAGATGTGATTCAGCTGTATAGGTTATCCATAGTAATATTCAAGTTAATATCTCAATGTACACAGTGTTCTGCAGGCTTCACTGCCACAATCATTTACATTTCAATTCAATTTTTTACAGCCAATGCAGATAACAACCATTACATCATATCATCATAAAAGCCGACTCCAATGATCTCCAATGACACAATATGATTTGCTTCGGAACAAGGCGCCTAAACTGTTGCAAGAAGTGAGTCACCAATAAACGGGAGGCCCCCTGTCGCCTGCCTCTTCATTATCGCAAAAGGTTCAGTGCCTAGACTGTTCAAAACATGGACGTAGCGTCCGTGACGTCCAAACAGCAGCCAAGAGATCCATATTTGGCACATATATATGAATTATAAATTCATATATATGAATTTATAATTTATATATATGCTGCTATACCGTAAGACCACTCCGAAAAACAAGTTGTCCATTTTTTTATGTATGTTTTTGTTTCAAAAAATCAGCCATAATTAACTTGCTACTGCGTTAGGTTGGCTCTGCCTGCCGTTCAGCTGGCCACACTGCTGGTTCTGCCAAGCCTTTAGTGCCCACAGAGGCAGTCTTTAACCCCAACCTATCTCTGGGGCTGGCACACACACTTATCAAGGACATGGGGCTTTAGAGAAAAACAGAAGGAGCAAATGGAGAATAGAGAAGGAGAAAACAACCAATATGACCTTTTAATGCTAAAATGGTAAGGGTCATCATTGTTTAAGATATATTTTTATGTATTTGTTGTATTCCATAGCACCTACACATGTAGCTGCCCTCTTTAAATAAAACAAGGCTTATTCAAAGGTGAGGATTAGATTAAAACAAGCATTATAGCCATTGTGCAGTAATCTGTCCCACAACTACAGCCACAGAGAGCATACACCAAGTTCCACTAAGTTTCAGTCAGGAACTTCTGTTCATGATCCCGTGCAAAAATAAGTTGACAAATGGAGACCTTCACAGACAAAGACTCATGCTATCGTGTTGTACAGTCACAGTCAAAATCAGCTCACCAGAATGTTTGTATAATTTAATTCCTGCTTATGCAACGGCGATGGGGAGTAGAAAATGACTTGAGGAAGGGGGAAAAAAAATGCAAATTTGTTATCACAGAAGATAATTAACATTCCCTCCACAGATCAGTACAGGTCTCTCAGCTCCCCTGGTTGAAATGCTAATGCTGCTTCCAGCCATGCTCATTGTCGCTCTTGCTCTCCCTTCTCCTCCATTGGGGAGGAGCTACCTGTCACCGTCTCTGTGAGCAGCAGGCAAAGGGGAGGGGGGAGGGCAGCTGTTCCTCAGTGGGGATGAAGGAGAGGAGGATGAAGAGGAAGTGGGAGGAGACCTGGTGAGAGGAGAGTTTGGTCGGGTGGGGCTGGGCTGGCAGGGGACTCGTCATGAAGACTATTTGAAAGCCTCTGGAAACGTTCCTCGTTAGTTTTTAAACATGTTTTCCCCTGGTACTGAAGGAGTTACCTGGCTGGATAGAGAGGAAAGATTCCGGCAGTTTCACCGCTTCAACAAATGTTAATTTGACCCTTTCCCCTTTGCCTAGCAGCGTATGTGCATGCCTGCGTGCGTGCATATGTGTACACACACATGGACATTAGGGATGCACCGAAATGAAAATCCTTGGCCGAAACCGAAACCGAATATACTGACACAGTTGGCCGAAAGCCGAAACCGAATGTGGCTTTTGCTGTTTTTTTATTAATTTTGCTTTAATTTTTCACCTTTGCATAAATCAAACAATTAAATGTCCTTTATAAACTTTTTCGTCTTGCTTTTCAATAAATGAAAATCAATTACAAATTTGATACAAAATATTTATTTAATGCTGAACGTTTTCTTACATTCCAGCAGATCAAAGGAAGAAAGGTGAGTTTTAATCGAAATGTGCATCTTGACAATTGCGCACAATTACGCACGGGCCAAAAATATATTTTGACCTATTATTTATATTATGCGGAATTATGTGAAATTTTAGCAATGACGAGTACACTAGTATGTTGTCCGGTATGTTGAGATGAAAACAAGAGTAAGGTCAATAGTTACTTTTTAAAATATGCTGTTTCATTCGTCCCACATGTGTGTTTCAAACATCCCGACTAGGCGGGGCGTTTGAAACAAATGTCAACTTAGGTTCAAAGTTAAAAAACAGCTAGATCATCCAACATATGTATTAAATTACACTTGTAACTAAGAGAACACACATGTGAGTTCACATGTGAACTCACATGTGATCACAAATAAAAATGTTCGGTGTATTTTTTTCAGCCTTTTTACTCCTTCGGACAAAAACGAAAATTATGTTTTGGGCCATTTTCGGCCAAACATTTTCGGTGGCCCCCCTAATGGACATGTTTGAAACATTCATGCAAGACATTAAGCCAATGAATCGCCTGCTGGCCTGTCAGACTCTTCCTTCTAACATTTATCCCCTTATAGCTACAATATGCATCGCTGGTATATTTACTCTGGTTTACACACTGGTTTACACTATGACAGGGAATGTTTCCGATGGAAACATTCCCTGTCTCCTGCTACTTATTAAACACAACACTACACCAGTGTAGAGACTATAAACATCGACAGGAGTTAACACAACACGACTTATTGTGGGAACAGAATCATATCATCCGTGCCATACCCATTCCTTATTATATTATAGATATGGGGCTGCGTAAGGTGAGTGAAATATGGTATAGAAAAATATTGCTGAAAATGTCATCACAATAAAATACAGCAAGCTGACACTTTTGTTAGGCACAGGAGTTTGTTGGTTTTTTACTGTTGGTTGCCTGACAACGTTGTATGCTTCTGGAAGTACATATGTGTGCTTTCGTTTGCGTGAGTGCACATAAGACTACCGGCGTTTAATCCGAAACTATTCTGGTGTGCAACAACAACACGTGTTATTGTAAAAAAAATAAAATAAAATACACTTCATTAAAAAAGGACCATACTGGTCTGGGTCTCCCATCATAACCGTATCTCCTGGTTTCACTAAAACATCAGAGACAAATAGAATTGGTTAAAATTAATTAGAGCCTAGCATTCGCGCACCTAACACAGATGTAGACAAACGCAATATTTGGTTTTGAGAGCACTGACCAAACGCACATTGATTTAAAAAAAATAACATTTTAGTGAAGCCAGGAGAAACGGTAATGGCGGTTGGATCATCCAGCCCTTATACTTTATATATACACGGCCTTCATAAATATACGGTGGGTTCACCTTGTACAATGAACCAACACAACTGGACGTGGAAGTATGAAGCAGCTCCACAGCACCCACCGTTTCAGTTTGCCCATATTATTTACACATTGAGAATGATATAATGAATAGGAGTCGTGTTCCCCAGACATGAGCTTGAGGTCATCGTATGAACTCTACCTTTGGGTCGGCGGTGAGCAGCTTGAACGCTTCGTACACCTGTCTCTCCTGGACTCCGCCCCCCAGGTCCAGGAAGTTGGCAGGCTTTCCTCCATGCAGGTCGATGATGTCACAGGTCGCCATGGCCAGCCCGGCTCCGTTCACTGTCGGAAGGCAGAGGTAATGAGCATGCGTAAGCATTTCAGAACGATGTGTCATCTGCAACAATGTGTATTGTCCAAGTGAATCTGAGTGACAGTGAGCATGATAATATCAGCCCAGAAAAATACAAATATAAATGTAAAACAGTGCCAAGTACATTGCACACACTTAAGACAAGGAGCGATACTATTTAGAGCACTGATTTCAAGGCGCAAACCATCAGCAAGTAAAGAGTGCTTCTTTGTTCTGTTGATTTTATTTGTTTGCTTAATCATTCCGTAAACGTTGCTTCCTTCAGCTACGGATTCAAAGCCGTGGGCCGCCGACGCGACTCCACGTCTTCTAATCAGTGACATCCAACACTTTGCCATAGAGTGGATTATGGCTGGTCCTTTTTGTGCCCTTGACTTTAGAGCAGCGCGCTTTGATGATGAGCGCTCTGGCTGCGCTCTTTTGCTGCCCACTGTGGCCGTTCAGCCTGGCGCCCGTGTGTGGCCCCCATGCTGAGCGACCTGACAGCCAAGTGTTTCAGTGTGCGAACCGTCCTCCCTCATTTGGTTTAGCCAAGTGAGCCTGGCTCCGGTTAGGCTCCCTGACAGAGGCCTCAACGAAAGGGAAACGTGCCTTAACAATTGTCAGTAACAGTGGTGGTGATTTATAGAGTTCTTAAGGAACCTGATGGCCCCTAAAAACCTGCCGTTTTTGCTGTTCAAACGGGCCAGAGTTGCCATTGGCGGTGATGCCATCCACAGTAGTCCCAACAAGGGGGTGTTGAGTGGGGGTTACTTGGCTAACGGAACAGGTCTAATGTGTTTAAGGGGCTAGTGGGAGCAACTGTTAGAACCGCGGTACACCGTTAACGCTTTGATTTATGAAGAGAGAGGGGGTGCTAAATGAGAATGCTAACAATCTGGCTCACTAGAGACTTTCTGGGCGGATTACGGATAATTAGAGTGCATTGGTTACGGCATCACTCCTCCTGGAGTCCTCCGGAAGCCGTTTGTAATGCCGAGCCCGGGCAGCCTTTACTTTGACTCGAAGTTTCAACCCACAACCGCCTCACTTGTGTTACTGCAATCAGAGCGCTGGACTTATATTACCCCAGGGACCCTTCAGGTGTGGCTCAAGAAGGGGTTTAAACGGCCGCTGATCACTTTTTATGGTGTGCAAGACCCCTGTGTGTGTGTGTGTGTGTGCGTGCGTCTTCCTGTGACCGTACCGAAACAGGCGATGTTTCCGTCCAGTCCGATGTATTTCAGGTCCCACTTGGCCGCCTCCGACTCGGTGGGGTCGCTCTCCGACATGTCGTCCATGGCAAACACCGCCTTTTGACGGAACTCTGCGTTGTCGTCAAAGTTGATTTTGGCGTCGAAGCAAACCACTAGAGGAGGGATCGGGAGTTGTTGGAAGGGAAGACACGACAGAGGGACACACGACAACCAGATGGACAGAATTACAAAAAAGTAGAAACAGACACTGAAACTAACATTTCTAGAGAGGAAAAATGGATACAAAACACTAGAGCTTAAACTGAAGCTCCGGATATCCCCTCAGTCTCATTAGGCTTAATTATTTCACGGGTTGGCACACTGAGGCTTATGTTGACAACCCCCGAAAGCATGAGGCTGTACTGCTAAACAGGCATTGCATTTTTACACTTCCAAGCGATCATGCATTGCGAAGAGACCAAAGGAAGTGGTTGAGAAACATTCATCTGATATTAATTACAGAAAATAGATAATATTTGGTAGATGCAATGATTGGGAAGCACACATTGATGAATAGACACATACATCTCTTATCAGTAATACACAGATATACTTGTTCATGGCTAGCAGAAGCAAGCGGTAACTATCTGTATTTTTCCTCAAAAATCAGCAAATTGATTAGAATCAAGATTATAACTTTGTGTTGCAAAAACTATAGTCACAAAAAAGTTCCTTGCCATGTTGATCCAACTGAAAATTCCCTCGGAATGAAAGATGATCTGGCATCTGTTGATTTGAGGTCTACCAGGCACGCAGAGTATTTAGTGTTCTTTTGTGTGCTAGCCTTGGCGGCCTAGCAAAATTCATAAGGAATTAGGAACGTATCTCATCAAACTGTGATGGCAACCACTTGCACATCAGCAAGCCGTTTTTGAGAAGAAATAAAAACATCAAAGACCTGAAACATTCCAGTGTTTTGTAGCCTGTCTGGGAAGAAGTGTGCAGCGTAACCAGGTTTCAACACTGCAGACAAGACAACCGCAGGTACCAACTACGGGAGCATAACAGTTCAGGGCAAGTTCAGTGTTATTTTTCTAATGGGTGAAAACAGATGAAACCTTGCAGCAATTAGTGAGGACGGAACCTTCTTCTCATGGGCATTCATGCTTTGTTTATTTCCCCCAATTTGGTGAGGAGCAAAATAATTGTTTTGGCCAAGTTAAAGCGAGCGGGACTGAAGTCTGGCAGGCTCACTCTCTATTGTCCTCAGTGATTTTTGTTTTCGTTTTTGGTAATTGCTCGAGTTGCTAAAGTTAGTAAAAATATATAAGTTGGGATTCGAACATAGAACATCGTTCCCACCATGTTCTATCACATAGAGACATCACCTATGACATTTTAAGGTGTACGCTTACTTGGATTTTTTTTTTTATCTCGACCATATATGGAAGCTCTCACCTAGTACCCAGGCGTAAACATCACATGACTGCATGCCTGGAATGTGTTTCTTCAAATAAGCGCTAACGGAGAGAGAAGGTGGGACCCTCAGTATCAGCAGTTTAACAGCGAGGAGCAAGGGGGAGCGAGAGACTTCCCAGAGAGGGATATTTGTTTCCGTTACATGTTTTGGGTATTGCTCTGTCAAGTTATTCGTCCAAACGTATCTATGTTTATAACATATTTATTCTCTGTGTCATTGATATTCTTGTCATGTTTTTATCCTCCCCACTCCAGGGACTGTTAACTGGCGTGCACAGCACACAGGATGTAAGAAACTGAAGATTGTGTGGTAGTAGACCGGGATAATACCACAATTCAGGAGCCTCTCTGAAGGGATATTAGGATTTTGTATGAATACAGTCCATGAGGGACATTGGGCAATCTCAAGCTATCTGTAGTGTCTCATTCAGTTAGTGAAAGAAGTTTGCCTGTGTTCCATTATTTAATGAGCAACATGATATGAAAAGGAGAAGTAATTCCACATTAGGTCAAATTGAAAACCAAATGACTGCTTCTAATTCAGTCACATGAGCTTTCGTGCATTTAAAGCTTTGTGAGCCTATATACTCAATCTGAATTGTAACTCGATTGCATTTGCATGTACGAATAAGCAAGCAAAAAAAATGAAAAGAAAGTAGCATTTTGTTCTAAAAGGATAAGGAAATATCACAGAGCATAATTTGAGACTACCAATGGTTCTACTAAAAAATGTGAACAAGTCTACTTATTCACAGTCAAAGAATGTATTCAGCTGCACATATTAAGCAGCACCAACGCATACCCACACTCGTATCAACCCTGAGCAGTGTACACCGTACCTTGTCCTTCGGGAGTCTCTCCCAGAGGATTCACTTCGACTTGAGTGGCGTCGACTTTCAGGAAGAGATCATAGAGCTTCTTAATCTGATCTGCCGCCTGCGAAAAGCCACACAGGACAGTAATTACCCAGAAGTTCGTCTCCCTGCCACCCGGCCCACCTCGCACAGGCAATAAAACACCGCAAACCACTTTCACCATGAATTAAGAGTGAGCGCGAGGACGGATTTCTCCTCACTTTGAATGTTGCGCATGAGCACACCCCACACACACACACACACACACACACACACACACACACACACGTTGTTCAGGAGCTCAATTAATCATCCTACCAAAATGAAACTGCCGGTTTATAACGCAGCCCTCAGAATGTTCAGAAAGCACTGTCTAGAACACTGCAGTGCTTGCTGAATATCATGAACACCCCAAATAGTTATCTAAACTCACTTAGCCTGGCATGGGGAAATACGGCCAAACACCCCTCTGCCAGATATGACAATAGACCATCTGGTAGGGGGACTAGTAAAATGACAGTCTGCTACGAGCATCCAAATGTGAAGCGCCGTGATCCACGGCGGAGCCTTTTGTGTGAATGTCTGCTGTGTTCCAACATGCGTGTGTCGGTTCCTCTGCACCGGAGCAGTGGAAGCTTCCAGCAGCAGCATTACCTGTCTCTCCAGAGGTCCCTTGAAACCCAAATTGGATGCCATGCGTAGTGCTTGATCCTCTCTAACTCCCTCGAATATATCGATGACTTCCTGCAAGAGAAGAGAAAACACAGGAATCATAACACGTATGTGGGACAAAGGCGTTGGTAGCCACTAGAACCGAAGGACCAACAGGTTTGAACATTTAACCTCAAATGAAAAAGGCAGTGAATGTTAACGTGAAACAGAGAGTACATGGCAGATTGGAGACGACACAACGTCTATGTTTTAAATATGGGACTTTCACAGCATTGACGCTTAGAGAGATCCTCTGGGACATAATTTCATGGGTGAAAGAAGTCGTTAAATCAACAGGGTGTGTCATTTATTTCTGTCTTTATTTGCAGTTACTTATGCTCAGCTCCACGTCGGATCCACGGCGGCTTTTCAGAGGGTTGTAAATTTCACTGTGGCAAAAGCTTTCGCTCAATGCCTCTTTGATGAGCTTGCACAGGTAACCTTGTGCGACAGAATTATTCCTCAACGCGGGATCTGGCTTCTCGGATCAACTAAATAAACAGCCAGGCCTCGCTGTTGGGCTGATGGTAAATCGCACTGTTTAGTATTTTACGAGACGCTTTCATCCCGAGCTGCTCACTGTGAATACAGATTCATGTCATTACGGAGCAGGTAGAGGTTTGTAGATACTGCGGTGAAGATGCCTGAGGCAGCTTGCGTAGATAGGGGGATGGAACCAAGAAGCTGTCAACGGGGGGCAGTGTTGGAACTACATGTACATCTCGCCCAGTGGAACCACTGACGCAGTACAACCACTGTCCCAGTATAACCACTGTCCCAGTAGAATCAATGGCCTAGTAGAAGTACTGGCCCACTAGTACCACTGGACCAACAGAGCGACACCAAAACAGGTCTCAGTTCTTGACTCAATATTTAACCATTTGACAAAAATGTGGGTCGGCTTTACATTTCATTGTGCCAAAAAGGATCAATTCAAAAAGGTATTCCTGCCTCCCATGCAGGTACACACAACAAAACAAATGACAGTGTCTTTGCGGTGGCCATTAGGCAGCTTTGCAATAAGAACGAATGGCTGCTGTCTATCTTGAGGCCTTTGCTGATTGCATCTCTATGCCCTAAACCAATTTAAAATTGTAATGCGGCGGTATGAACTCACCTTGAAGATGAGCTCCGGGGTGCTGGCGGCCACCTCCTCGATATCCATGCCTCCCTGGGGGCTGCCCACCATGACCGGCCCGTTGCACGAGCGGTCCATCAGTATGGCGAAGTAGGTCTCTCGGGTGATGTCCAGGGCCTCGGCCACCATCACCTGGACATGGCCATGGGTCAGAAGACCATAAGGAACAACGTTGAGTGGATTGCCGAGACTGCAGATAGACGAAGGGAAGTGGGAGGATGTCGGTGTACGTGGGAACAAGGGGACCTGAATGATTGACGAACCCTGAGTTTATTCGACAAAAGTCGAATAAAAGTAAAGTTTGAGGCAGAGTCAGACAGGGAGTGCAATGAGGGAGCTGAATATGGAGCATGGCAGACACACAGCAGTGTGGATGCAGTGTTGTTCCTATTAGTCAGGGCGGTTTGATGAGACGTTTGACAAGGCCAGCCCTCCAGCTGTGTTGCTCTGCCCCACCGAGTAGGCGTCGACAATCCTCTCCGGCCAAAAGCAGAATATACAGCCTTTTCTGTCCGCACAACAACAACAACAACAACCTCATCTGCAACCATCGCTCTATCCGTGGCAGAGAATTGCTTCCCATATTGTCTGGGCTCGTCTCTCTCTTCAGACTGAACGTGTCCACATCCAGACTGATCTCCATCTCAGTAGCCTCCATCAACACCTGTGCTGCCCTCCACTCCCCGTGTCCTCTTTATTTATCCATCTCGTCTCCTGGTTCCTTCTGTGCCCTCTGACAGCGGAGCAGTGTAACCGAGCCAGGAGCCACGAGGGCTGCTGCCCTTGTTCTCAGTCGTAGTGTTGGAGCACTTTGCCCTGCTCTGTGGTGCAGTGGGATGGACAGGGGTTTCACTGGCAGGTTGACAGCGGACTACTGGTTGTTATCCCAAAGGCCGGTTGTAACAGCGTCGGAGCCCGGAGTACTACGTCTCGGTGGTCGATCATCGACCCTGCGGTTTAGTCATTTAGAAATTCTGCCCGTGTGCCTTTGCATTGATCTAGTGGCTGGGAATTTCCTCTGCAAAGTGACATTCGTGAGCGTGTTCCCAAACATAGCAGTAAGGGCAGGAGCGGAGGGGGAGAGAGCTATGCGGCTGGCTGGTGAGAATGAAAGCAACTCTTAATGGAGAGCTCTAGGACATATTTCTGTTAAGAGGAGCGACAGGAGAGGAAAAGACTGAGGGAAAAGAGCAGGGGTAGGAAGAGATGGAGCGCAATGGGGAGGGGGAGTGGGGGGCAGACAAGCCACAGGGCAGGGGGACTTCATTACCTGAAATGCGTGTTTTCAGGGTTTGCCGAGGCCCTTGCCGCCCGCACGGTGCGTATGTGGAAGCTAATAATTCTGCTTGTTAGAGGCACATAGAAATAGCTCTTAACTAAACACTTAGAATTCACAGTGGACATGGGTTCATGTTTTATTTATGGCAGTGGACCGTAAAACTAAATGGGAAAAACCTACAGTCGTCTACCACGGAGAAAAAATAATAAACCACAACTAGAGAAGCATGTTTCTTTCCATGCCATCAACAGGACGGCGGTATTGCCCTGAAAAGCACCTTGTAATGGAGGTGCAACACCACCGAAATAAAACAAAGCATGGTGTGAGAGCTGTGTGTGTGACTCAACACAGGAACTCACCGTTTTGACCTTGACTCCCTCCTTTGGTGTCTGCTTGGTGCTCAGGTTGAAGCCTAGCATCTTCTTCGCTAAGTCCCCCACCACCGTGGGACTGTGAGTGAAGGGTGAGACGTTATGAAGTCATCTTATCAACACAATGGATTTATAGTCAAGAAAGACTGATAAGCAGAGACATACATTGATTATTGCCTCCACATTCTCAGAGCACCTCTCAGGCCGAGCAGAAACTTGCAGCGATTTCCTGAGGATTAACCCGACATATATTCAGACAAAGCGTTGTATTGAAAGACTGCAGATTTCTCTTTTTCTTTCGGTTGTGCACAGCCTGACTTTTGCTATTTAGGATCATTAGCCAAGGAGGATGTCTCGAGTCGCATCTGGTTTTGTACATCATGATATAGAGAAGTGTTGCTCATCCTTTGATGGATGAGCAGAAGGTAAACCGCTGGTCGCAAACCTCCCCCAAAAGCACATAAACTGCTACAAATACAAAAAGATAACAAACAGCGATGATGCATATCCGGTGCATCTGTCATGAATCCCTATTTTTTTCCCCAGATAGCGTGTTGTTAGCTTGACATTTTCAGAAACTGAACGCAAGCTGAGCCGTGTTGAGCTGTTTGGACTTTTTCAAAAGGAGAGAAAGGCAGAGAAATATTCCAGTGTGTTTACGGTGGAATACATCTGTCGCATCCTGTAATGCCGGGCTAGGACAACATAAGCCTCAGCAATAGCCCAGAACTCCATTATCCATCGAGAGGGAAAAACTCAGCAGGGGATGCATAAACATGTCTGCCAACACTAAAAACCCACTCTCACTTTTCTGTTTTTTCTTCAAAGTTTAATTGAGGGAAGATAGCAAAACAAGGACTTTGAGAACGGAGGAAATCTGTTTGTTGACAGCATAAGTAGTCCAGACTGTGTCTTTATGTCGGGGGAGTATCCTTTAGACGGCTCTTTGAGTCATCCCACTCTAAAAGCTGCAGGGGCATGAGATGCAGGATTGGGGGAGATGGAGTAGGTGTGTTTGGTGAAGGACTGAAGGATCCACCTTCTAAATAGCACTCTTGTGATAGGAGAGCAAGCACACCGTTTCATACTCACTCTTTGGTTAAGTGCACTCCACCTTTAAGGCCGCTATCGAACACGCCCTTCCCTCTGCCACCGGCTAGGATCTGGGCCTTCAGCACGATCTCCTTCGCATCTGAGGACAAGAGAAGACACGATACGAGTTGTGATGAGCTAGATGAGCGTGTAAGTTGCAGAGAGACAGAAGCTGGGCCAATCATCCGTCATTTGTGAAACATGGCCTTCTCTTCTGCATCAGTGGATAGCGTTGGCCAACTCATCACCTTGGCTTCCCATTGGTTCTCCTGTCATCATGTAGCAGGGGACAGGAGACGGCGAGGAAGAGTGATTACAGCCTGGAGCCAACAAAATGGTCTACAGTGCAGCGCATGTCGCCAAGAGTGCCTCCTATAGTGTGTATGTATGGGTGTGTGCATATATTTATGTATATATCAGTGGAGGCTTCTCCATTGAGGAGAGGGAGGAAGATCCTCCCTAACATTGTTGAGAATAAAAAATGTAGATTGCCCAAACTATTGTAATGAATTAATGCCCTTAAATATGACTACTTTATTGCCTTTGAATATATAATGTTTGTTTCCCTGGGTAAAGGGACATTAGCACCCCCTATCGCCTATTGACAATTACTTCAGGGAGGAACGTCCTCCCTTCGCCTCCGTTCACTCCCATTCATTTTCCCGAAAGTACTGGCGGCCGGTGGATAACATGGGTTTCAATGGGAGAGAGGAGGAAAATCCTCCTCTGAGTGGGTGGGACCTTAAGGGGTCTGGTTCGCGCAAAAATCTATCCGTCTGCGCTATGAACCAATAAGCAGGATCCCTGGATGTTGAGCAGTGTTGCCAGATTGGTCAGATTTCCCACCCAATTGGGCTACTTTTAACCACGTTAGGCTGGAAAGATTATCATTGGGCGGGAAATCTGCCCAATCTGGCAACGCTGTCGATAGCAAACCCGGTCTGCATTGCCGCGGTGCTCAGTCTGAGAGACGCAGAGCAAGTGAAATCTGCGACAGCGAAATCTTAAATGCACAATGGAAACATTGGAAACGGAGGACATTGTTAACGTCTTATTACAAAAAGCATTCTATTCATTCAGTTACAGTGCTAAGTTAGCGACCAAAGAAAGAGGTAGACCACTTCCCAAAATCAAGGTCACCAGAAGTAATGGCAACGTCAGTGTTGTGAGTGCTACATGGTTTGCTAGGTACGCAACTGGTAGCATTACAAGCAATTGTAACTGAAAATAAACATAGCTAAATAACTTCAGTCAGTGAGGGCAAAAATAGGCCCAATGATAGGCCCAGATTTTTTTGATTTACTTTTACAAATCAATAGTAGGCCTGATTTGACTAATATGCTTTGCATCCTATCCTTCTCAAATTACAGTGATGCCACTGGTGGCTTTGTATACATATTGTTCACATAACTCCCTCCCTGCTACTTTGTAGTTCACCAAAACACCCTGAAACAACTTGAGTCTCACATTCTTATGCCACCATACACCAACAGTGCAAGCAGGCCAATGGCAACCAAGCGCACAGTCCTTCCTCCCTCACTTTAAAAACCACCAGCCGCCACTGGTATATATATATAAACCTTATTCTTAATTATAAAACAAAAAGGAATACTGGAAAGCTACAATGATGACAAATGCCAGTTTATGTAAATACGAAATATAAACATCCATCCTTCCTCATGGCGAGATTTCCTTTTGCAGATTTGCTTTTAATTGAATTAATTAAAAAAGACACTTGAAGGCAAATGCCTTCAAGTGACAGGCTTACATCTGTGAGGTCTTGAATTTGCTTTCTTTATGTGACAAGCAACCAATTCAAACTTAAGTATTTATTTTATAGTGATCCACAGACAAAATATTGTTTGAGCATCAAGCAGCAAAATGATGGTATCTGTAATTGTGAAAAATTATCTAAAAGATTATTGATAAAAACGGAAAATTTGTTTTAGCCATCGACTAATTGATGAATCAACTAATCGTTGAATTCGATGTAGGCAGTGGCAGTACAACACATAGATCTTACATCATGACCTTGGTTACGGAGGCACCTTGCATCAACTCTTACCAAAAGCCGTCACACCCGCACCCACCCAGGGAGAAGTAGTCCTTAAAAGGACTACTTTCCAGCTTCCTGACCACAGCCTCTCCATTCAAATGGAGCAATAAGTACACTTGATGGGAGCTTGGTTCTGCTACAGCTATCATTATCTAGGTGGGGGGAAAACTGTTCTCCTGACAGGTGCTTGGCATCAGGCTGGGCGGTGGAGACGGAGTGAGTGCTCTTGCCGCACCACGCCGAGCCCCGTAAAGATACCTTGACCTTGTGCTGGAGACCCCCCTCGCCCCCCCAGACTTGGTTTCCGCCTGGCTGGCATGGGGCCGGAGGAGCGCAAGGCGTCCAGAGACATTAACATAAATATGGCTTTAAAAAGCCCACACAGACTCCGTATTGTTATTAGCGAGGACAAGAACCAGGGAAAATGGCCTCTGACAGAGCCACTGAGATTAAACTAACACTCCATTAGTGAGGCATTTGTGAGCTTAGCGGCACGGAGAACAGTGGAAATGGACAGAGGAAAAAAAGGGGACTGGATCCAGACCGAAAGGGAGAAAACGAGGTGTGCAGATATGCAGGGGACTCGGGGAGAAATGATAAATTAATAAATATGTTAATAAAAAAAAACTGCTGCCGCGCAAAATTAAAAATGAGTTCAAAGCGAGATGAATAAGAGTCCTGCAGGCATGTGCACCAGAGGGGGACGCAAGAAGGAAATGGCTTTTTGTACAAAAAAAAAAAAAAAAAGACACAATACAAGATTGGATAGCTTGATTGACCTTAAAAAATGTACTAAGAAAAATAGTTAGATATATATATAAAGAGCATGTTATTGTAAAAAATGTAGCTCAAGAGCTATGCTTTTTGCAAAGAGGGGCAATGGGGTGTGAGAGGCAAATGTTAATGCCTTTGACAGAATTTTATGATTAATCTCACAGCAAGGTCTGAATCAATACCAACGACCCATAAATGGACAAAGAAAACATGATCATGCTGTAAAATAAAATAAATAAAAATAAAACAATACCCATCATTCAAATTAAATCTTCAATGTGACGAGGAACAAAAAACCCAAAAAATGATATATACTTCTACTTTAAGACAGTTCCATTGGGAGACATTATGCAATCATCACGGTATGGGGAAGGCAATGAAATGCTCAAAGATCAGAGGGGGCACTTTGCCTGGTACAGAGCAGCACACGGGAAAAGGCCTCAACCATCAAAATTGAGTTCAGTGCCTAATTACAGTGGAGGAGTAGTGGCGATGGAGCTTAGCATAAAAAAAAATATAAAAATAAATCCCTGTAACACTCAAGCCAAACACTGCTGTGATGCAATGACAATTAAGGTCACACGTCTGGAACTAAATAAATGAAGAAACCTTTGAGCAGTAGGTTCCCTGTGTCAAATTTCGCTCTGCTCAGATGATACAGTATTAAATCTGAATAGTAAAGGCGAAAGTCAGGCAACCTTAAAGAAAACTAATGGGTCCAGACGGCAGACTATTGTGAACACGGAAAGCGTTTTAAACACTGTCTGCAGGGATTGGAGACATGAACATGTTAAATTCAGTATGGCTTAAGTCACTATATTTTAGGAGCTCAGCACTGCAGCTCAAACATTTGGGAGAACAAAAAAGCCAAAAAGGATGGAAAATATCCTTGTTAGGGCGATGGGAGGTAAAGGGCTGCACGTGCATTTCTTTGTGCACAACCACTGTGAGGGGACGGCGATTTTCCTCTCCATTTAAGTTTCCATTTCATGGGGACACGCAGGCACCCGGGGGGAATTAACATCATGCAGCCACTCCCATCTCATCAGCGTAACAGGGTCATCCACACACTCTACTCACTTTCTAGTAATGGGTGCAAATCAACTCCCAATTTCCTGGCCAAACGACAGCGGCTATCGCTTAAGTAGATCGCACTTCTGCCACAGCATGTCTTCCTATCACTTCTGTGTTGCGACTTTATTTGCATTTTTCCAAGGGCCTTACTCCTGTTCCACGCAGCCTCGGGGACGCTGGAGACTCCACAGGTCTGCTCTGTAATTGAGCCTGAGAGGCTGTGCAATAAGGAGGATGCTGAGCATCAAGAGACAGAGAGACAGCGAGACAGGCTGTGCTCCAATCTTCAGAGACGAAGATGTGAATACTGTTGGCATATAGAGAGAGAAACGGAGGGAGAGGGAGGGAGGGGAGACGGGGCCGTGGCTTTCCCAGTATGCATGCTTGCTGTAATTAAAGTAATGTGGCGGCTAAAAGGAGCAGACTAATCAAAGTCTTTGGGAGGGTGCCGAAACAAACACACAAAGAAAGTATTAGCAGTGGAACGAGTCAACAAATAACCAGGGGGATACTGAATAGGACTTTCAAGCACCTAATTATTATGCTTTTAATTGAAAATACCATTGACTTTAATGAATGGTAAAAGGATGCTAAGCATCTGAACATTTAATTGTCTAAAAATACATATTTTGTGTTGCAAGAATAAATCTGTTCTGAGGGATTCCAATCCGTATTCTGAATATAAAGGACAATACCATTTTTTCATTGCAAAATATCTAAAAGGCCTTAATACAAGGAGTATTTTAATCAAAAAAAGACTGAAAGAATAAAGTTCTATAGTCATTTGGAATAATTATGTGGTCTTTTGGTTGGCAAAAAGCAACAATTCTCAAATGAAAGTATTTTTATGATTGAATAATATTTATACCTCAAATCATAAACTCAAGCTGTAATGTCCATCCGGTAGGTAAATAAAAAATAAAAAGAGTCATTTGTCAGCTGAAATGAATATCCAAAAACGTATTGCACTTAAAATGACAGGACACTTGTTTAACAACCTTCCTCAAATCGCCAAGAAATGTACCATTAATAAGCCCACCATAAACTTTTGAACATTTTATACTCCAGAACTTAGTAAAGGTCAAAGGAAGAATAAAATAAAAATTCAAGCAGCGATACAACATGATGAATAAAATATGGATAGGCATTTTACTTCCCGCACAGCAGATAATGGCTACAGGGCATGTTGTCGAGTCAGGAAAGGTTGTTAAATCTACAGCCTCCATGAGTCCCTCATGCCATAGGGATGTATCTATATATAAGGCTAAATGCAGTTCTTTAAAAACTATACTAGAAAAGAAGCAACAAGTTGACTGAATTGCCTAACAGACATCTTGACATTTCTGATCCCTTGGCCCAACTTGTCTAACAATCTCCCTCTTAAGGCTACCTTCTCACCTCAAACGTACCTGCTTAAACCCCCTTCTTCACTTTCTCTATAATGATGGCAGCGCTATGGCATAAAGTATCCGTGTCCTAAAGCCGTGCCAGCGACCTCGGTGCATGACACCTCCGCCGGTCATAGTCCGTTTAATGGCCGAATCCAAGCTCACGGAAGTATAGCGCCCACCTGGGGTCAAACGTACCAGGCACTTTTAATGACACCCTAGGATAGACCCGAGAGTGGACTGGTTGACTTGTCTCGGGAGTGGCCATTTATTTATTTATTTATTTATTTTCAATTCCAGTTCCGCTGTTCAAACATGATGATTATAAATGTTATCAATAACATTTGGAAATTAATAATGGATTGAATTTATATAGCGCTTTTCTAGACACTCAAAGACGCTTTTTACAGGGAAGGGGGAACCTCAGTAACCACCACCAGTGCGTAGCACCCACTTCTACACACTCAATTCAATTCTCTGCATTCAACCCATCCAATGCTAGGAACTTGTTGCAGTGTGATGCCTGCCACACAGGGCAGCGCCAGGGAATCAATTCAAGATGTTGTGCTCCTACCTTGGTTATAGGACATGCAGGAGTGCTTACTGGCATGTTTTGTGGTGTGGGGGGGGGGGGCACCCAGAGGATACTCACTTGAATAAAGGGAGAACGTACAAACTCAACACAAATACCTCTCCCCGCCTCCGGGGTTTGAACCAAGAACCTTCTTGCTGTGAGGCAGCAGAGCCAACCACTGTGCCACCACACAAGACATTACTTCCAAATGGTTGGGTTCTTGTTGGAGACACCACGATAGCTCCAAGGCACCATTTTAGAGAAATATAATGAAATTGTGCCTCCCTTTCCCTTAAGTGTTTCCATTTAAACTATATAATATGCAACAAACCAAACCCTACTCCATTGGGAAGGCCATCAGCATGCGTTGGTGGTTGATAATGTTAACCAATGGGCAAGGCTGTTCCAAGGTGATTGTTTCATTCGCCAGTAATAAAGTTTTGAATTCTTGCACGTATGCACTTGAACAGCCTGCGTTTATGCAAAGTGAGGTCATAACAAATAATAGGCTACATGTGCATTTCTTCTGGCATATTAGTATCATCGTAATATGACGGGAAGGATGGGTAAGGAATAATTCCATGTCCTACCCAAACCACATGAATAGGTTAGGGTGCGTAATGAGGAGGTGGAAACACTAAGCCGCTTATAGAAATGAGCTCTCTGAAAGACAGGCCTCTACCCTCCAAAGCCTGTTTACAGCCGTTAAGAAAATTTCAGATGCAGAGGCTTTTCAAGTGAGGAAAGAACTTGAGTGAGCTAATGCATACAATGACTTAAAGGCCCCGCAAAAAAGAAGCCTATTAATTTGCCTGATTGTTTTAAGTGTGCACCTGACTGCATGTTGATTAAGGATCAAATGGTTTTCGCTTATTCACGGGCATGCAAGCGCGTACCTACGTCTGTCTTGACGCGACCGCAAGCGCATATAAATCTTGGGATATTAAAAAGGCAAATATGCCATTGTGCATGCGCGCCTTCCTGCCCATGTTAACGACCTTGCACTTCCAACGAGGCCCTCCATGCATTCCCCCCCCCCCCCCCCCCCCCACCTCCACACTTTTGGACAGCGTGGTGGCACCTTGGCAGTTCGGAACATCAAGATGAAAAACAAACACAACAAACGTAAAAACCCTGCACGCTCACATTAGCTCAGTTAGCACCTTCAGAGGTACCAGGGCTGTCAGCTGGAGCCCCGCTAGGCCAGGGGGGTGGCGAGGGTGGTAGGTGGACTTTTCCCCCAAACCAGCCCCTGCCAACTGAGTGCCCTCAGTTTTTCCCCTTCACAGTCTGATCAAAGTGGTTCCCATTGTGCTCCCGTGGCACTGTTTGCTAAAGAGATGGGTCTGGAGAAAGGAAAGAAGGTGTGGATCATAATGGGAATATTTCATATTCCCGTTTTGTGTTTATTATACTAACCCCGTGATAAACATTGAAAGGCAGATGTATCTTTTTGTGAGCGATGCAACACACTTCAAAAAGAAGTGGACTCGAAAATTGGAAGCCTAATAAAGGGATAGTTAAAAGGAAATGAACCAAAAAGGTCAGACTTGATAGCCAATCAGCGATGAGCTTGACCTGACGTCAATGGCAGAAAGACAGAGGACAGGCGCTCAGCAGGTCCGCAGCGCTCCGCAGCTGATATGGAGCGCCTGTAGTTGGTGTCCTGATGGGAGATCCTGGCCCCAACCCGGGCTAGCAGGTCATCGAAGATGGCCCCAGTCAACCGAAAATATCGCTGGAACCGGCCGTCATCCAGGCGGAGTTCCTGGAGGAGGTGGTGAAACTCAACCAGCAAACTCCCACAACAAATACAGCGCAGCGATGGTGGTGATCTCAGCCATGTTTGTTGAGCAAAAGAAAGGTAGGAAAATAAGTTTTGGGCGGGCTCATCTAGCTGCGTAGGTGCGTTGAACCATTTTTGTGACACACAATGATCAAGCGGCAGGATAGGCGCGTGTGGCCATACGACCCTCCATAGAGTTCCTAATCCATCATTTGTATTTTATCGTCTTCCTCAGACGCTTTTGTACGAGGACCCGTCACACTACGTAAACCTGTAGCCTATCAGCAGTGAGAAGGGCTGCAGTGGCTCAACCGACCTTGAAGATGGGTAGGACAGACTGCTGTAACCGTCTTTGTGTGACAAACCACTTAAAACGTATTTATAAATTAAAAAACGAAAACTTCTGTATGATCAAGGAAGAATTCAACCAAACAGATTAAATTCCATTTAAAAAAAAAAAAAAAGTGTTTTCAGGAGAAAAGTCAATGTATACAGTCTTCAAAATTAGGATGCAAAGTCCATCGTAAAATATGTCTCTTTCGCTTAAATTGTATCATTACTGCGCACAGAAAGTCCATTGAATTGAAGGAGAGAGGACCATATATGACCATTCTGAAAAAAAAAAACGAATGAATGCGGTGCGAAAGCGAAGAGGCATAAAGCAATAGGGAGAAAAAAATGAATTGTATTCCTTCTTACAAATTTACTGCTCAATGGAGCATGGAATAGCCCTAATAAAACATGCAATTTAGGGCCAACATTATCCAAATAATGGCTCCATCACAAAGCAAGAGTTCACGTATTGCATTCTGCTGAAACAGTGGGTGCCAAAAGCATGAATAATTGTAATGTGCCGCCCTGCCATATTGATACTCATCCGGCGCCAGGAATCCAAAATTACATTTTGATTTGTGGGGTCCCAAAGCATTGTGCCTCTTGCACAAAGCACTGCCTTGACAAAATAAATAAGAAAACACCCTACTGTGGTTTGATATTGAGAAAGAGTAGAACAAAATAAATAAAAGCTAATTACCAATAATTTGCAGAACATCGAGTTGCCCATTTCGTTGGTTCAAGAACTTTCTTTATGCACCCTACTTTAAAAACACAAAACATTCATAATGCTGTTTTTCGTGTATACATGCATGACAGCATTGCATCTAAGGTTTTTCCAACCCTTTGGACTAGCGGGTTGCAGCTGTGTGCTTTACATAGGTCTGTGGGCGTTTAACATGCACACGGACACACAAAATAGCACTCAGGGAATTGGCATTGGGGGAATAACTATAATATCTGCTGGCGTAGGCATACAAACAAAGACTAATGAAACAAGGGATGATGTTATGGTTGAGCCAGTGGCTCTTCTTTCAACGAACCTCAGCCATCCAATCAGCATTGGGGAGATTAAGTAAACACATCAGCCATGCTAAACATGTCGATTAACGATCAGATCATTTGAAGACGAAGCCTTTGGGTGTGGCTGGGAAAATGGAAATATCTGAGAACAAAGAGCTTTCCCCCCCACTCAAGTTCAACACTCAGATGGAAGGTCTGACCTGCCTGCTAAACAAAAGTTGTGGTGGAGTAATTTGACAATTTTCTTTCTCTATCCGGATATCATGATTGTTCAAAGTTGATAAATGAGTTCCAAATGAAGACACGTTTTTTTTTTAATCAGTTGGCTTGTCAGTCTTAACGGAAAGATTCAGAGAACAAAAGGAAATCAAAAACAAAGGATTCCCGGTACAAAAGTTACATTTAGGTTTAAAGCCAGATAGCATCTGCAACAAAACCATGAACGTGGCCCTTTTATGACCATAGCGTTCCAACTTGAAATAGCCCGCCGGCTTCCCACCAGCAAGTACAAACACAGCACAGCCCAACAATTACCGGATTAAAAGGCTCCGATGCCTAGCAAGTGCCTACAGAACCGACTGTTCTCCCACAAACGTGGCACTCATCAACTCACAACATGCTGCGTTGCGTGTCGTTCTGAGCCAAACGCCTGAATCAACACGACAACATGGCTCCGCGTGGACACCCAGTGAGCCACGCAGAAGACCCACCGCATCATACATGTATGAGGAAGTCCTTTGTGCTGTGCGTGGTGGTGCCTGCAGTCGTGTTGAGCAGTGCTTCCAGGACAGATGGTACCGGCTAGGTGGCGTATGTGGCAGCGAGAGAAGCATATGGTTCCCTCTAGATGATTTTGCACACCAGTGCCATGCCAAGTCAGAAGTGTAAACGCTTCTATTTTTTCCCCCCTATTGCCAGAGAAAACGGTGATGCTGAATCACTGGCGACATAGTGTGATTTTGACCATGGTACATCAGCGGCATCAACATAATGTTGCTCAGCTTCGGGAGATAATTACAACAACATTACTTGCGACAACTGCGACAAGAGGAGGGAAAAAAAAAAGAACTGTTCAGAGTTCGACATCTGTGAAATAAGAGCTGCGAAAAAGGTCAACTCCTAACTTGTAATATCAGAAAGCATCCAGAAAGAAAATGTAAATGGCTACTGATGAACAGGGAATCTTTCAGGAAGATAATGAAAGGCTAATCACAATCAAATAACACCGCTCACGACATCAGGTGACATTTAAGGAATAAGTGGAGTGTGCCGAAATTCACAACCCACCAAAATGAAGATGGATTTTTCTCGATTAGTTCGTAGTCACTGCAGTGAGAGGGAACATTTTCCCAGCCGCTGACCCACAGCACTGTATTGAATGCTTGATCAAAATCATTCAGAATTTTTGAGTTGTAAGCAAACTAACGAAAGCGATATATTTACCCAGACAAGAAAAGGTCAAGCACGATATAAAAAGGGATGTCTGGCTCAAATATCGAATACTAATAAGTAACCATATAAAGAATAACTCTTATTTCTAGGAATTGTCTGAAGCCCTGACAGACGTAAGACATCGATGATAAACAATGTATTGTAAGACACTTCTAGAGACATACACACACACCTGTTTCATCAAAGACTTGGTTAATGTCAGGGCATCGTCATATTATGCGGTGAGCGGGCATATCAAACCAACCATCTTTCTAATAAGCTCACAAGAGATTTGATAGTGGTGTTTAAAAAAAACGCTCTGTTTACACTGAATATTCATAACCCGCTGAAATGATTTCTACCTCTGTTAATTGTGATTCTGGCAGTCAGCCTTTGCTGAATAAGTAGCATCGGGGCTAAGGGACACAGGTAGACTGTGGGGGGGAGGGGGGGTGAAAGAGCAATACGGATTATGAGTATACATGGAAATTAGAAACAAGAGCTAGAGACAGATAAGAACAAACTTTGAGGTGATGTGAAACGCCTGGGTCCTGAAAGCCTCCCAACATCGCACAAAGATAAATAGAGATGTATTCCTAGCTTATCCATGTCCCTTTTTGGTTTGTGTTGACGCCAAGCGAGAAGACCCTCAGATGACAAAATAACCAGCAAACTTCTTCCCCCTTTTCCTTCCATGCACAGACAAATTGCCTCAGTCAGAATAACACATTCTATTTCTGACAGGGCTAGTCGGCTCATCCCCACAGCCACAACCACCACCAACCCAGCATCACAAAACGTGGGCAGAACGTAAAAGAAAAAAAGAATGAATTGAACTGAAAGCGAAGCAAAAAATAAATAAAGACATTGTCGTTTTCTGTGGCGAGCAGGTAATATATTTTACAAATTTGGAAAATAATCAAATAAATAAATAAAAAGACGTTACACCCATTCATCAAACAATTGTCAACATGTGGTGGCGATAAGGATCTGATGCAACACGCTCGCCATCTCCGTCTCGTCAATCACCGGCGAGCAGACAGCCGACACAAAGCGAGGAGGGGAGAGGCAAAATATGGTTTTGATTTGGAATTCACACTGAGAATCCATCAAGATTTGCGTAACAGATGCATCTGTCAAGCGGATGGCGACACACAAAGTAGAGCATATAATCACACTCTCATTGGCGGTGGCTCGGCACAGGTGTGCGCATGTGCATCCCAACGCCCACGTCTGCACAGCAGTGCACATCTGATGACCATAGGAAACAAACCTATAGTCATCACCGGGTTATTTCCTTCCTCTTCTTGCAGATATATCTGTACACCTCGAGTTAGCCGATAGGTGTACATTTAAAAAAGAACGGGTCTAAAGAGAACTCAGTCTTGCAAAGACTTATGCTGCATGTCATTTTTAATAAGGATTCTATATATTATTAAGGGGCTTCATCCGAAAAAAGGTGCAGATTCTCCTCTGCCGTACAAAAAAAAAAGATACACATAGCTATCAAGATCCATATGCATGACTCATGAAATATTCAAATGAGAACCATTGAATCAAGGTGCCGTGAGGCAACGAGTCGGCACGGAAGTGCGCACATCGCCTACGTTTTGCTTGAGAAATGCTTAAATTAATTGCAAGACAGAACATTTCTGCTCCCATCTCTCTGCCAGTGCTACGGCACCCTTTTGTGCCCCGCAAGCTGCGAGTATTCAGGCGAAAAAAATAAATGAAGATTCCTTCGCCACTACAACCACTTCTATCGAGTAGCCCAACGCACACACTCGTCCCAGTCAGACTAACCTGGTGAGAGGACACAGATATAATATACAAGCATATTTAGATCTAGTAGAGCCCATGATTGAGACTGTTCACTTTAGCAAGAGGTGCCCTCCTTCAAATCCATGAATGCACTTGCATGCGTTAGCACAAGAAAAAAATGCCTGGGTTCATGAAAAGCCCAAGTGGGTCATTAGCTCGGAGAGACAGCAGGGGCACAGTGTCGTTCACTGTGTCCTTCCATCGGGGAACAGAGAGAAACAAACAGGCTTATCAGATCCTGCCCCCGCTTAGCTCACTCAGTGTGGGCCCAGTGAAATCGACTGCACTTTCCATGAGCCATTAGCATGCTATGAGGAACCCATCTGCTCCCAATGCCTACTCCTAACTAGCACTCGTCAGCCGTGGCTCAGGCTAGCGATGATCCATATCAGAACCCTGTGGTAAAAACATAAATGATACTTTCCAGATTTTTCCCAGAGACATTACACTTGAAAGAGAAAGGAGATCTTTTTAGTCACCTCTGGCATCAGAATAATCAAGACCAAGCTGACTTTGGGGAGGGTGGAGAAATAAATGAGAGAAAGTTTGTGCATTGTTTATACTGCTGTTCGATGCAAAGCAGAAAGTTCAGCACTCACTCACGTGATGTGAGTAGTTTGAAGAATTACGACGGCATAACAGTTCCTCACGTAAATCAATTGGACAGCTCACACAACCACCCACACACATACACACCGACCTGACCAGTGTGAAGCACCCCCACATCACCCATGTCAGCACGGACGGACGGATGAACCGAGTGGCTGAATTTAAGGGGGAAAACCTCTCCATCATCCTGAGCTCCCCAAAAATACAAATACCAACCTCTCACAGCAGGTGACCTGGCAAAACCAAGCCGGATCACATTGGTGTTACCAGATGTTTATTTGTTTTATCTCACTCTTTTCTCTCCACCACTCTTACCAGTATGAACGGTGTATTAAACCTGAGAGCGGATGTTACACTCACAGTTCCGCTTTTTTTAATGCACCTTGTGCTTTTTGGCCGTAAAAGAGCTCACGATTATCGGTATCACTGCCTCGCCTGCAAAGGTCTTTCTTAGAGGAGAAGAATATAAATGTGATCAATGAAACCGACTTTTTGTGCGGTTGAGGTTAGCCTGCCTTAATTTAGTGTAACAGAGAATTAAAGAGGAATGATGTTAAATGCAGGACAAAATATTTACGTGTCAGTGACGGACAATAAGACGGCGTGTCTTCTGCACGAATGTTTTTGAGTCACGTTCAGCTTCTGCATCACCAAATGTTAAGTCGATTGGCCGATCATGCTTTTAGGACGGATATCAGCCAATAATGACCGTTGGCCAATGGATCCGTGCATCAGTAGAGTATAGGCACATTGGGGAAGCCTGTGTGTACATGCTTGCTGTCAAAGATACTGGCTGAAACCCATCGTGTGTGAGAGCAGATAAGCAGATGATTACAGACCCAGAGGCACTGGCCAGGGATTCTCTTTCTCCCTCTCTCTTCCCCCCCTATGTTTGCTTGTGGACTTTATCTTAGCCCACGGAGTGACCAGGGATCTCCGCATTGCCATGGATTCATGTGCTTTACACACTGAAACCAGGCCAGTGTGTGTATATGTTTGGGCCCTTCTATATTTATAGCCACCAAATATAATTCAAGAAGGAGGTTTAAATCAGTCAACATTGGTGGTGATTGCACAAAATGTGTTCCCATTAATGTTAATATATGGCTTGAAGATGTCAGCTTAACGTGTGGAAGTGCGTGAAGGCGGGGGTTACTAACCAAATTATAAGATCAGACACTGAACACAACATTAAATGTGTGAGAAACAACATGCGAGGGTGTGAAATAAATGAGTGTGATTGGAAAAGGATAAATTAACACTGGCCACTGAGCACAAGAAACACTGGACTGTTTGCACCCAAAGGCATTGAGACACAATTAAACTGAATACCATTTCAAGTGGGATTAGCCACAGCCATGTGCACGTTATATATCCAGCAGTTCTAGTTCATTTATTTTGCCAAAAGTAACATGACATAGAAAAATGGAAAAAGAGTCATGGAAAGGACAATAACAACACAAGTATGTGATCGTAATCAAAGTTTACAAAGTGATTTAACTGAAGGGATGGATTTGAAGTCTCTAAAATAAATCTGCAGGCGATCTTGATCCAAGCCCCATCGAGAGAGGACGCCGTTGTATCCACATAAGTACAACACACGCGTTACAAGTGTGCGTGCGTGCGTGCGTGCGTGCGTGCGTGCGTGCGTGCGTGCGTGCGTGCGTGCGTGCGTGCGTGCGTGCGTGCGTGCGTGCGTGCGTGCGTGCGTGCGTGCGTGCGTGCGTGCGTGCGTGCGTGCGTGCGTGCGTGCGTGCGTGCGTGCGTGCGTGCGTGCGTGCGTGCGTGCGTGCCCTCTCCACCCACTCAGTCTCTTGGCTGCCTCCAGAGCCTCGGAGGCCGTGTCGGCCACGTAGAAGCGTTGGACGGCCACGCCGCTCTGCTCCATCAGCTTCTTGCTCTGGTACTCCTGCAGGTTCAGCCATCGCCTGGAGCTCAGACGGGAACCCTGGGAGACGAAGGAGAAGAGGAAGAATGAGGAGGAGGAGGGAAGGACGGGCGGAAAAGGATAGGGGTTAGGGAGTCGGCAAGTCAAATTTGTGACTTGTACGTAGGTACGTAGGTCTGTAGCAGATTGCTGTGGCACTGAACCTCCCAATAACTCTGGGGAACATGCGCTTGGCAGAGACAAGGGCGGGAAAATGGGGGAGCAGGGGTTGGAAAAAGTCTCATCCTCTTCAAGAGGAGAACTTTTTTCACATTATTCCAACAAGATGTCAAACACCTGCTCAACCCCCCCCTGCAACCTCCACCCCTTAAGAAACACCCATCGCTTTTGCTATTCTTTTCGCCTGCTTCCCCCGCTCACAGGATGTGGCGCAGCTTCTGGAGCTGCTTGTGCCGTCAGCAGACACGAGCCCAGTCAACTCCAGCTGTTACCGCTATTAAAAAGGCATTGGCTTTTCATATAACGCAGCAGAGCCACACAGGCCCTATTGAGCAGGGATCCTCTGGAGTGCAGTCACACATCACTGTGACTGCAGGTGCGTGCAGTCACGTCACCTGGGCCGCGATCGTGCGCCGTGCCACGCCCGTTGCACAGGGCACGAGACAAGCGTGGCCTTCTTTCACCGGGAAAAGGGTGTTGTTGAAGAGGAGAGGATTGAGCAGCAGAAGAAGTTAAGTTGCAAAGGGGTGAATAACATGTTTTGAGCATCGTGCTCATGGCTATAAACGGTATAATAAAAGCACTAGGCTCTTGGCGTCATGGAATCTGTTGACCTCGGCCAACAAGAGGACACCAGAGTTATAGTGGGTGGTGCACTGCCGCCATGAAGCAGTTACTCTGAGCGTTTTAGAAAGGACGTCAGAGGGGAAAAGGGGGGCTTGCTTACATGGCTAGCGGTCTGCAGTCTCTCAACGCCATCTGGATACTTTGCCGTGCTGCAAGCCAATAAACATGCTCTGGTCCTAAAGCAGAATTTTATAAACATTTTAATATTTCGACTGTTGTCATAGTCACAAGGGCAGACCTAGAGAATCGTTTTCCGAGTCACGTGGCAAGCTAAAAGACTAAAACTAAAAGAAGGGCTGAAGCTGAAGGGGTAGCAGAGTGAGCACAGAGTCGGTGCATGGTTGTGCGTTTCCAAGATAGCACAGTACTGTTGCTGGGGCTCGTGTTTATACAACAATAGGGCTACATTAAAAAAAGTAATTATAAATGTTATTTTAACAAAATGATTTTAACAAAAAACTGCATTCACCATATCAATATGGCTAGCATTGATGTTTAATTCACTGATTTTATAAACGCAAAGCCTTTTTTTATTTTAGAAGCGGGAATATTTGATGGCACATGAGCAATTTCACTCCCTTGTTTCGGATGTTAGTCACATCCATCCCAACGCAGTATCAACGCATGAATAATGTAAGAATTCGTCTTCAAAAGCAAACCAAGACCAAGGAACTGATCATACAAGTTACAACTCTGCGAAGGCCTTTAATAAAAACTGAACAAAGTGAAAATTCTAAGATAAACGTGAGCTGTGGCTGCATTTGCATTCGTCAAGTGTGTGTTTTTTGTGCCAGCTGCCATCTGACTCAGTGGTGCGAATAGCTTGGCAAGGCCGCTCTTTTGAAGTCCTTTCCCTCTCCATCATTCATGAGGTGGAAAAACAATGGAAGAAAATGGAGATGGGCGCACACTTATTCACCACTACTGCTGCTGATATTCAACAAATATTGAGCGAGGGGATTCTAAAATTCTTCTTACAAGACTTGACAAATGGCTTTGTAAAAAGGGGACAAGTAAGAATCGTGATAATATGATAGCGAGACAAAAGTAGATAAAATGTTTTTACTCGCAGCACAGCATTGCAGGTGGACAATCTGGGCAACAAAATGGAGCCCGTTTGTGCTGCAGCAGGATTGCATTGTTCTCCCTCCTGCTCAGAACAAGCCTTCACTAGGAACCTGGCAGGAGAAATATAGAGAAACAAAATGGTCCTTTTTCGACTCTTCACTACCATAACTGCACTAACGATGGCCATGCTCTGGTCATTATTCATACAGTTCGGGTGTGCGGGTTCGCGTGTGTCATTATGTTTCCGGTTACATTTGGTTGCATGAACAAGGTACATGACATCATCCTACTGCATCAGTCGAGCAGTGTTCGACGCTGAGCAGAAGCATTGTGGTGCAGACTTCGCAAAGAGGAGAGCGGCGTTTAAATGATAATGCCTGTATCTGAACAACATCCACTCCGCTCCCAAAGCCGTCTGGTGTCCTACTTTGAACGCCGTTACGCGTGTGAACATAAGCTCAAACAAACATTCGCGATTGACCTCGCTTCAGGGCCTGGCGCTGTTGGCTTGTAAGGAAAAACAAAAAGCAACGGATATAAAAAGCATAACCTACCTCAACCATTCTCACACATTGCGAGGTGTTCCTTTTGTGAAAACAAATGGCAGTGTGACAGTGTCTCAGCAGAGGTGTGTGGGTATGTGCATCCTTGTTCAGCTCTTCCACACTGAGCTGTGCTCATCCCCTCGCCTGCTCCTTCATGTCCACTTTGCCTTAGCTGAACAACCATCAACGGCAGCATGGAGGAATGCATGCACGTTGCCTTTCAGTAGTGTATACAAAAAACACATCTTCTGCCCGTCTCTCCCAACTCCCCACGATATCAATTGAATGCGTTTGAAAATGAGCAGGACAGGCATGGGTTTTCCTCCTCTGCTCAGAGTACCTGGACTGCTTTGTCGAATAGCTGGAATTGGCTTGACCAATATGTATTATTGATTTCAAAGATTATCTAAAGGAAAAGCTTGTCGTCATTGCTGTCTGCATTTGAATAACCGGACTGCTTCCCATTCTGTGCATGTTGTTGTTGCTGCTTTTGCCATTCCGTTGTGTGCCAACCTCTTGGCCAGGGCCGAGGTCGCCGTAACTTTGTGGCAAAAGTTTTATTTTTAACCAGCATGCAGCTGAGTCCCCAACAGGGTCCCTTGATGCTAATATCTCGTTGAATCACGTGCTTTGATGGCCAATCCCGTGTCATGTAACCCCCGCTGCTTTTGCCATTCCGTTGTGTGCCAACCGGTACCGGTCCGTGGGTCACTTGGTACCGGTCCGCAGAGAAAGATTATTATTTTTTTTATTTTTTTTTTTATTTTTTTTATTCACTTCGCAATACTGTCACTCTTTTACATGCCATAAGTCTATATGCAGTTGTTAGATTGCATATAACATGTTTGCATTTTTGGCAACCTCTGCGCAACATAACCCAAGTCTATATGCAGTTGTTAGATTGCATATAACATGTTTGCATTTTTTGCAACCTCTGAGCAATATAACCCAACCACACCCCCCCCCCCTTGATGCTGAAAAGGTTGTGGACCGCTGATGTAGGGGACTATAAAGAGCGGTGCTAGCCTAAATAAGTATTCATCACGTCTGTACAGCATGGTGAACTCAAGAGATGAGGAACAAAAATTAATAATTTTTTTGTGGAAAAAGTGACAGAAGACACAGACTATCACATTTTCTAAAGTTAAGTGGACCGCCAATTACAGCTTTGTTCTACCCACAAGCTTATGTCTCCGTCTTCAATATGTTCCAACTATATTTACTCATCACAGGCTCCCCAGTCACAATCCATTTTTCTCTATCCACATGAATCCACACATTATCCGGCTATAGAGATTTATATTCATAAATCCAAAGTGGCAATTGGAATACATTCCTCACCTGCTGACCCCGGTCAGCCATGGGTTCAAAGAAGAAGCGACGGTAACAAGGAGCTTAAAGACCATGCGGATGCTTCCTTAAATAGGAACAGGGGCTGCTGAGGGAGGGAGTCAAGCTCGGCCTGCGGGGTCCCTCCAGGCAGCCACAGACACCTTGGGCTGAACAACACTGGAGTAGGAGGCACCCAGGGCACTTTTACACAGCTTTGCACCACCATCCATAGACTAATGATGTTCTGCAGAGGAGGTCTTATGGGGCTTCAAAAACAATGCTTCTGCCGATAACTGCCACTCTCCTAGCCGTAATTGTACCGTTTCAGCCTATACTTTTTGAATCATTTTTTTTATTTGTTTTGTTATGTTGGAATGGCTTACTTCTTGTCGGTATGCAGCCAATTTTCTTCCATTTAAAAAAGTAATAAAAAACTTACAACTTGCCGTTAAACATTTCAAAAGGAGCAGTTGTGCAAGCTTATATAGGGGATCACAGTCTGATCCGCATGTGGCAAACTAAACATCGTCTTGGTTTGGCCAGAAAATGGAACAAAAATAATATCACAACACAAAATGAAGCCATTTGTTTGCACACTCAGCTGACACCGTAAACAGGCTTAATGGAAGCCAACTCAAAGCTACTACTGTCGCGTGAAAACACTCCACTGCCTAGCGAGTATAAAGTGTAACCTGAGGAATGCCCTGCTAATGGTTGCTCCCACACGCCCATCGTCGCTCTGGGTTGTTTCAGGCACAGAGGACCGGCCATGCGGTGGCGGGGTCCTCGACAGCAGCGGAACCAGGCAAGCGCTCGCTGTCTGCGCTCCGTGAGAGAGCTGTAAGTGGCGGATGCCAGCGAGTCTGCCAGGGTGGCGTTCCGGCAGCCAGACAGAGCTCCCCTCCCAGGAGATCATCTCTCTACAGTAATTATCTTCATCAGTGCTCTGGAGACTACCCTGCCCAGTGCAATCTAACTACTGCTCCAGTTAAGCCCTGCACACACACACACACACACACACACACACACACACACACACACACACACACACACACACACACACACACACACACACACACACACACACACACACACACACACACACACACACACGCAGGACCTATCTCAAGAGCATTTCAAATTTGATGGGGGGGAAATCCTTAAATACAACCTTTTTCCACTACTAAAAGGAAGTTATGGGCAGGTGAGGGCAGACCTCATATCCTGTAAACCGTAAAAGCCAAATCCACCTCAGTGGATTATCATGAACAACAAAAGGCAAGAAGTGAAGTCAGCTGCAATTATAGATGGATCATCTTAGAAGTCAGAAATATGCATCATCAAGCATCAACTCTCATCATCCTGTGCTTTGCATATTTTGTTCAAGTTGATGGTTCTACTGTATATTCATTCATAAATTACAACATTTGCATCTGCAAATGAGACATTCAGGAACGTGAACAGCTTGATCTGCAAACATTTTAATGTGAAGAATGTAGCTAGGTCATCGAAGGGAAATACAACTGTGTGTATTTTGCAGAGTCTTTGGTTTGCCATTTTCTCATCCTGATTGCTATTGTACACTGTATATTTGTCCGGGATGCAGGCCACTGTGCAGATAAATTCCCCCTTGCCAATTATAATGAGGTTGTTTCAACCTAGCCTGGAGGTTCCGATACTGCAAGCAAAATTTGAATCATTCTCCAATATAGACAGAATTATGTGTCACTGCATGTAAACTCGATAGAAATTTAAATTACTTTCTTGTGGTTTGCCATAGAACCTCAGTGCCAAATATTTTTGACATTGTTTTCGTAACGTAAACAGATAAATAAATGCCATTGCAGTTCATCGTTATCAATCAATCTGCTCTCAATATAAATATTAACATCATCTCCCCGCCACAATTTTGAAGCAGTAATCAGTGTTGTAAACATTACCATATAATCAACAACACCCACCAGGACAGGCTGAAGGTTTAGATGGCCTCAAGTCTTTGATAGTTAAGGACATGAAGTTTCAGATGCTATTGAATATTAAAGGATCCTTTAGGGCAGGGCTTGGAGTGTCATTGATGTGCTCTATTGTCTTGATTGTGAGCTAGTAACTCTGAAAGTCCTTTGATCGTCCTTTTCCAAGCATTCTACTTCTCCGTAGTATCGGGTTCTCTCGCTTAATCTGTCCAATAGCAAGTGTTTAAACTGAAGGTCAATACTGACTCAAGCGATTGCAAAAGGACCTGAGGACAATCAGTGCATACCAAAGCCTGCCTAACCTACACATCAGTAAAGGAGCGTCATCAGCAGATATCGTCTTGGAAAATAAACAAAACATGGTCATTACCACATCATCAACAAGAAGGCATCAATATGATTATATATCATACATTTTTAGAGGATTACAAAGCCCAACAGAGAAAAAGTACAACGGAAGGACACGAGCAATGGCATTGGCATAAAGATGATGAAACACAAGACAATAATACATAGCACAACAAAGTACATAGCCAATATGGCATACGCCTCCACATTGGGAAAATGAGGTGGCCTACACCGCCAACAGCTTACAGAACGGCTGATTTGACGTGTAGGGATAACACCAGGCCATAATGGGACTACGCGTGTATGAACTGACTTGCATATAAATGAATGTGTTATGTGTTCAGAAGTGACGTCCTGCCCTACGATGCCCTACATTTATATTGTAGGCAATGGCATATTATAAACTTTTGCACTGAAAAGACCAAACTTAAAATTAACGACCCTTACCAGAGAACAATGCATCAGATGGTGGGAACATTTGCTTAAAACAAAATGGCCTGAAAGGGTTTCGATATAAACAATGAAGCAGAAGGGTGCACTCGATTGTATGGAGCAGATTGCATTTCTATGTTGCGTAAAATCAAAAGCACTCCCTTCTCTTTGCTGGGCTCTACACCTTAGGCCTGGCAGCAAACAACACCTTGATATTATTTATTACAAGAACCATATGACTGGGATGATCTCATTTTGAGGTTCTTTGTTGACAGAAGGAAGGAGCCTGACATGATAAAATCAACATAACACCAAATTAAATAACTTGTCACGATGAAGGAAATAGTGTTTATTCTAATATAATCATCTCAATAAAAATAAATATAATACAAACACAAAATTATAAATAACATTTATTTTAATTGATGAGGATAATTATATAGGTATAAACACAGCAACCGGCAGTTGTAGATAATATACCTAATACAATAGTTATAAGTTTGAAACCCTCAGCACACTGGTTAAAGCAGGGCCGGGGCAGGTCCTCCCAGAGCTCTCCCAGTAAACCGTCCTTCTAACCCAAAGGCACGCGGAGGGCAGACGGTGCTGTGGCAGCAGCTGCATCAGGTTGCCAAGTCCTCGTCACAGATGCAGTGATGGAGGGGACGCGGAACGCCAGTGCTCCCCAGGCGTCTCTCTGACCGGTCCATATGGTACCCAGCAAGGCAGCATTCCCCCATTGGGACCAGAGAAGCACAAAAAATTGTGCAGACTCATTTGGGAGCTGAACCCCACAATGTCACCCAAGGCGGGGAGGTCTTCTGAGGGAGTTTATGTTCAACCCTAGCGCTTTGCAAAGTTAAGCTATAAGGCTGACCAAAAAAACATAGCTTTTGCCGTTTGCCCTTTAGTTAACCCAGAGACGGAATCGATATACACCGGGTAATTTAAAGCAGTTGTCTTTTTCTACTATGAGAACGTGGAACAATGTCAAACAGTCACCAGAGGACGCCGTAGTAGTAGTGGCTGCAGGGGAAATTTATTAGGGTCGTAAGCCTTCACTAAGAGGGAAAAGGTTGCAAAGCAGGCAATCACCTTTAATCAGACCCATAAACGACACCTAGTCGATGCCAAGATGCTCGTCAATGTATCGCTCAAACACAAGGAAGCGCTGATAACAAGGGTCCAAAGATTCACCCGTTTCTTTTGTAAAAGGGGAGCCAGACAGGCCATCACTAACAGAAGGAAAGTTACAACATTGCCTTTTTGGCAGTTGCCGGCATGAAGGTATTATCATCTCTATCCATAGCTGGCTTTATCAGCCTTATAACCAAGCCATGAAATATATGTTATTCAAAGGGGGTTTATAGGCAGCCAATAGCAATGCTGCCAGCACACCAGTGGTGTATTGGCAGAGGGAGGAGCTGGAGAGCCTTCAGACTCTACTTCTGCTTCATGACCAAATCAATACACTACAGGTCATGTCAAGAAGAATCAATGTAATTTGCACAAAAAACAGTGGGTCATTATAAGTGCTTAGGTACAGTATTTGACCATTTATGATTATAGAGAAGCCGACACTCATGTAATGAAAGGCTGTGTTGAAGATGTACAGGCCAGAATGCACAGGCTCCTATAGGGGTTAGCAATGTTAGCCGATTATTAGTAGAGTCATTCCATAAGCAAAACCAAAATCTCAATGAGTTGATTTCGATAAATTCTTTAAAGGATTATTGTAAATCTGAAAAAATATTGTTGGTTGTTTGAACAGAAATATTGATTATATTATACTGTGGGTTTATTATCATTTACTGCCACTCATTCTGAGTTATTTTTTGCTCTTGCTTTTTGACTCCAAACAAGACTCAATGGAGTGGTCACAACTCCAGGGCCAGTGGATAACGAATTCTCTCTTTAAAGTTTTTTTCTGTTGAATGAATGAACGAATGGCCTATACTAAACAGCTATAATCATGTGCTAGTGGGTCTAAAATCCTCATTACTAGTCAATGGCAAGAACCTTTTTCCTGTGTGATGACACTATACAATTAGTGACGACAAATGGCTCCAGAGTTAATTAACCAGAATGCTCCTTGAGGGGAATTATCAAATATTAAAGAAATTAGCTGAATCGCCAGTTCACCAATTGCAAGTAATTGATTTTTTCCTCTTTCAGGACCACAACTTACCATCTGCATGCGGCCCTAAAATGGGGATTTAAAGCCGTGACACTTGCATGAGCAGAGCGTAGAGCATGAGGCACTCCTGCATCTAAGAGCCACTTTAAAAATCATTGCCATCTGATTGGAATTGGAAGGTTTTTCATCCAATTCGGCGGCAGTTTGCTACTTAGCGTGAACTCATAAAGAAAGTGTTGTTCATTTGGATGCGTGCGCTGTATCGTTAACTATGTTAGAGGTGACACATGGTGAAGGGAAGGCAAAGAGGCATAGTTAATGTGGCTGTTACGTAAAAAAAACAGGCCAGTATGAATCACAACCAAGCTAAGCCATGTAGAGGCATCACACGCTGTGAAGCAGAAATAGGCTAATTCCAATAACCATCAGGGCAGAATAAAAACCAGACTGATAGTCTTCTTTAATTAATGAACTAATTTAGTGTTGACAAGAGAACATCTCTCCTCTGTCCTTAGCCTCTGCATTGCCCAAATGGCTCTCAAAATGAAGAGAAACGATAATGATACGGTGTACGTCCCCCAGTGCAAATTCTTACAGAACCATTTTTAAGTGATGGGTTAAAAGAGCATGACGACTATTTTGCCAGAGGATAGCATAGCGCAAGACTAACCGACTGCATTTGAAGTCAGCTCTACCTCGAAAGGCATCAAGATTAATTATACTTTCTGATGTAGCACTTTAGCAAAGTCCCAGAAGGTAAACATTGTGGCAAAGGTATAAAATAAAGTCAATCTCGTGTGAAAGTGAAATAAAAAGCCATCAATCATTTACCAGATGAATTGACCAGATTTTCCAGTGACATTGAAGATAAATGTATAAATGCTTCTATGACTTGCCAGTACAATTCAAAGTTATGCTGCTTAACTCATTTCAAGGAGGATGGGTGTAGGACACTCCAGCATGAAGCCTTTACTAGACAAGGTGAGAGAAACGGCATACCTGTCTCTAATAGCCTGGGCTCAAGTGAGGAGCAGTGGAGCATGGCTTCAGGATTTAGATTGGCAAGATTTGCATCCTTGGCAAGCCTAATCCACCCCCAGACTGCCGAGAGAGAGAAAACAGCAACTGTTGGGTCTCCACAGATAGGGGCTTTATTAATTAGCATACTTAATAAGACAGAGTCTTATTTGAAGGTGTCAGGGCAAAACGCGAGATAACGCCACGGAGCTGCAACAGAAGCAGCTCTGACAACATTCTCTGACAACATTCACATACACATGTCAGGCATTTATATCTAATTATATGCAATTTAAAATAGGACCTATGATCCAACGTGTGCCGATTAGTTGAAGGTCAAATATTTTGCGAGTAAACGCTTATGATTATTTTTAATCAAGTCTTTTTTTATTGTATGCAGATTTTATACGGTATGCTGAAGTCCATAAAATGATGACAATTATTTCCCCAATGCTTTGCTCTTCCAATGGATCATTGCTTGTTTTGCGGTATGTTTATTCGTGTCGGAGGTCTCTTCCACCACCACTGTAAACTAGTATAACAACAACGGTACACATAATGCAAAGACATCAAAATGGAAGTTGTTACAAAAGATGCTAGCAAGAAGAAAAAAGGCATTGACTATGGCATCTTTTCAAACTGGAACAATAAGAATATACCTTCTGAAATAACATGATAATTTATTCGCTGTGCCGCAATTCAGCATGACTAGATTTTCTTCCTTATGAAGAGGAACAACAACAGTGCAGGAGGCTGCTAGGAGGTTGTACACTCATTCCACTTTATAGACTTTGCCAAGTCTTGCTAATGACTGCAGCTCTTTTAAATTATTGAAAAAGTCTAAACACACCTCACACGCTACAGAAACGGCCATTAACCTTAGTGAAACGATATTCAAATCCAGTTAGGGCTAACTCGGTCCCCAGTATCCCTTGCAGGGGTTGGGGATGTAAATGTGTTCACGGGGAGACAGATGGGGGAGCCGCCCATCGTTTGAAGTTCCAGCTAAAGAACCCCCAACACCCTCCCACCCTGTCCTGTAAAATATTCAGTTAGTCTGACAGAGCCGCTGTTTGTCCTCCCCCCACTGTTCCCCCCTGCGTGACACGCTGGGCTGTGGCAGTGGCTGCCGGGCCACTACTGTGCACCTCACTTTTGCAGGCGAGTGAAAAAAAATGAAAGAAAGTAGAAGTTTGCGAATGTTTACAAATTTAGCACGACGCAGTGACAGTGAAAAACAGCCCTGGGATTATCTCACTGAGCAGACAAGAGTGAAAGAGATTTGATTTATGAAGGGGAGTTGGGGGGGGGGGGGGGAGAAGAACAAGAAAAAAATATAGAAACTCCGTCCCACGCTCTGGCCCTGAAGAGCTTCCCTGCTGCAGGACCGTACGAAATAGCATGATGTTCCCCCCCATTGTTATTGATAAATCTGTGCAAATTGAATTCCCAGCAGAGTTGTGATGACGCCAGAGCCGATGTGAATCTTTTGTGGAGATACCTGCCTGTCAATCAGCAAAGGGCTCTGATACTGTGCCACAGACCAGAGAGAATCCCCAATCATTACTCTTATCACCTGGGAAACAGACCCCCAAAAATAGAGAGCTATGGAGGGGAAAAAAGAGGGCAACAGAAAGTCTTTAAACGCCTAAGTGTGTGTATGTTGATTGTGTGTCTCAGAGAAAAATAACACGCAAAATTTGAAGTTGTGCACGAGTTTACCAACTGACGACAGGTAGGGTGTGTGCGTGTGTGCGCGCGTGTTTGCGTGCGTGCATTGCATGCAACACTGAGTAAAACGATCAATTGTTGAGAGCGCTGGCAGACAGCCAGGTGGCTGCAGAATGTGCCGAGCCCCGCATGTTGATGAAGGGTGAACAGTAGTTCAGGAGACTACCGGAATAAATGGACTTCTGGCTTGAGAGCCAGTTCTACAACCAAGCTCATTTCTCTTACAAGTCATCGTTGAAGAGTAAAACGTCCAAGCTAATTTAACAAATCAATAAGGCAGAGATCAATTGGCCGATGGAAATACATTTGTATGGTGCGACCGCGGCAGTAAGGGGCCGTCACAATCTTTACTCGGAAAGAACGTTCCGTCAGGAAGATCGTGACCATGTGATCCAATATTCGAACAGTGTTCCTGAAGGATGCACTACAAATAAAAGCAATAAGTGCGTACATCACAGCCTCAGTCTGAGTAAAGAATAAACCACAGCAAACATTACAAAGTTTCTGCAAATCATTTGAACTGAGTCAATTTTTGGCTCAGACAATCGGGAGAAAGATAATCAATAATGTAAAGGATGTCATCCGTTCAATATTCTGAAATTTTCCTTTATAGCCCAAGGACATTCAAATAAGTTAAAATAAGAAATATTACCAGTATTACACATTTAATCATGGCTGGCCGGGCTCGGCGCTACAGGCTTGAAGCACTATACAACATGCTGTTGTATAGTGATTAACTTTGATGATAGTATAACTGTGACACATATGTAAAGACGCAAAGGCCTGCTAGGCATTAGCGCTGGGCCATCAACAACAGGCTTTTACACGGCTTCAAGCTAAATGGAATTGTCTGAAACGAAAGAAAGAACAATACTAAATGGCAGTTGTTCTATGGATAATTTGTCAATTGAGAAATAAGATTCATGAGTGCGTTCACAGCAGCCAAAAACACAATGCTGAAGCTGCACAACTAATAAAATAAAAATACAATGTAATCTTATGTAGGTCCCACTTAAAACTGTGATAAATTACTCAATGGACAATGTAGAATAATGCAGCCGAATATTATTTATAATCTTAAACAATAAAAAACATGCTATTTGACAATTTCTGCTTACATAGTCAACTAGCAAGTTATTGCACTTTAATCCAGATTATGTTGGCACAGAGACAGCCATTGCTTTGCTCATCAATTGTTGGATTGGTTCCACAACACTTCCACGGAAAAATGACCATGGAAAATACCTTTATATTATTTCCATCCATCCATCCATCCATCCATCCATCCATCCATCCATCCATCCATCCATCCATCCATCCATCCATCCATCCATCCATCCATCCATCCATCCATATCTTTATTTGAGATCCTGAAGAGATAAGCTGTGGTTTTCACCTCTCCAGCTCTTGGAGTATGTAGGCAAGAAGGCTAAAGCTAGACCACCATTAGCAAAAAATTTTGACAATGTGAACTAATGAAATGTAGAATCATACTGCAACTCTTAACTAAAGCAAATTAATGATGGATGACAAGAGGGGAAAAATGCAAACAAAAGTGAAGCAAAACAGCAGTTCCCTGTGAATCACTATACGCACACATGACCCTGAACTATAGAGTTCAGTTCTAACGACCTATTAGCCTTTGTGTTTTCGATAGGTAACCTAATAATCAATGCTGCCGTGTTAACTATTGTGAATGATGTAGCTGATGTGTTTTTAGTTTGATGTTAGCCAGTTTGATGTTAGACATTTGCCTTGCTTCCTAGAAAGCCACTTTGGCATCTTAAAACTCAATCCCTACTTGAAATCATCTTAATTTGAGACACGCAAATATCAAACTCAAATCACTGCGATTACAAAATACATTTTGCATTAGGTCTAATTAATTGACTCTCACGTTGAATAGGTTAAGAGAGATAATGTGAACTTAATTGTTTTGAGTTTGTTTATTAGCTAAGTGTACTGATGAGGGGTAGGCTATCGGGAGAAGGATTAATAATTCTGTATATTAATTCAACACGCTCAATTTACAACACACACAGCTGCATCAGCACGATGCCTTATATTTGTAGAATAATATTGTTTTAAACAGAGCAAAGCACGCAGTGCAAATCATGGCAGTTCTGTTAGCTTCAGGTTACTTAAGTCTATTTTGAAAATAATTTAAATGATTTTCTGTCCAGAGAAGGCTATGTGCTTTGGACTTAAAGTCTACATCTATGTAAAATATTAACTAAACAAAGGTCGAACACAGTGGCCGACCACTGCTCTAGTAGCTTGAGTTACTTGTAGCTACAGTTGTATCTTTGTCATTTTCAGAAAACCGTTATTGTCTGAGATTTTCCCATGAGGAGGAATAAAAGTGGACCACAAAACTATTAGAGAAAAATACCCTGTATGGATCGATGAATGGACGCTTTGTATTCTTGAGAAAAAAAAAATTCAGATATGTTATCTCTGGCATGAATAATATCTTCAGTACCAAAGTTCCATAGTAAAGGTTTAAATGAGACCCAACAAACTAACCCGAAGGCACAGGAGGTGATCAGGTAAAGAATATGGGAGAAACCAAAAGCCCACTTCAGCTTGTTTGCATTGTCAATACTCCACATAGTTTAGTTTAGCCAGCTCCACCGCTAGTACTAACAGCTCAGACAACATTGATTGCATTAAAAAATGCAAGCGTTACTTCAACTATCCAGGAACATCATGGAGATAATAGATCAAATAAACGCTAGATCAACATTGGGATCAAAGTGCAATGCTTTGTCAACCTTTACACTATGGGCTTATCACCAACACCGTTATCTGTTGAGAGGGTAACGTTAGCGAGGTCAGGACTTACATGGCATGAATGGTTTTTCAGAGATAATGTTTTAAGCTAAAACATACAAATGTTGCAACATGAACAGGGACTAAAAAAACGAGACGTCTGATTATTAAATACAACTCATAGATCCTCAATACAACATCATTCTGTACAATACTACTACTCGCTCATTCGTGTTGCAATCACCTCTGCCAGCAAACTTGCACCATAAACTTTGATCTGTCAAACACTACCAGGTAGCTTGCCGACACGTTTTACTAACGTAAGGACAAGGACAACGAAAAGGAACAACAGGATACGCGACTGACGGGTATAGGACAAACTCGCAATATTGTAAATCATGTTAGTACCTTGAATTTGTCTAGGAAAAGATGTTTTGAGCTTGATAATTGCAGTCCTCTTAGGGCAGCCTGAGAAACCATGGAAGCCGCCATGTTGACACGAAGGACGGAAGTGAAAATGACGTCAGAGCCATGTGTTCGTAACTCGTAGCGCCTATACGTCTTTAACGCGTTGACGTTACTGAAAATTATCATATATGGATAAACTATCTGTCCGACCCGGATATTTCGTTGAATAATACATATACATAAAGTTAAAAAGAAAAAGACAAAAAAAAGTGTGAATGCTTTTTATATTTCTAAGGATCTCTGTGCTTGACAACGTCTAAGGTCATTTCATTTTGGATGTCATTATTATGCACAATATGTATTATTTTATATGAAATGAATATGAATATGATCTATTATATATATGTATTATTTTCAGTGGATGTGTGTGTGTGTGTGTGTGTGTGTGTGTGTGTGTGTGTGTGTGTGTGTGTGTGTGTGTGTGTGTGTGTGTGTGTGTGTGTGTGTGTGTGTGTGTGTTTATAATGTAATAATAATAATAATAATACATTTAATTTAGAGGCGACTTTCAAGGCACCCAAGGTCACCTTACAGAGCATAAAGTTATCATAAAACGTTTAAAAACAAGACATTGTGGAAAAATAATAATAATAAATAAATAAATAAAACAAAAACAAGACAAAACAATCAAGACAGTGATCAGTTAGACGTTGTGTGCGAGTTTGAACAGGTGAGTTTTGAGTTGTGACTTGAAGGTTGTAATGGTGTCTGACTGTTTTATGTGTGGGGGGAGGGAGTTCCAGAGCCTACCCAATGTAGGACTACTTGATGTTCTTAATTAATTTGAGCATGTTTACGACACCCCCCAGCACCCCCCCATTCCTCCCGTAACTCCTACTTAACCCATCATCCTCATCATCCTCATCATCCTCATCATCCTCATCATCATCATCATCATAAAACAACCAATGTAATCACCTTATTTCAGCCGCAAGCTGTATAAATATCCCATTATTCAAATGTTCACATCAGCAGCGGCAAACACTGTGAAATGCAAGTTAATTTACAGTATAATATAGCCTATACTGAACGACTGCACATCAAGGTCTAGGGTGGTTCAAGCCCACGCCAACAAATATTCATCAGACAGCCACACAGGCTGGATCCACATGCATGACCTTGTGAGTGCAGAAAAGCCGCCACTGTTCTCAGCAGAGGGGCGACGGCACAGCGAGGCAGACGAGAGAGGTAGACAGCGTGGGATGGAGTAGCGGCTGATCTTGACTGAATAGCTAAATAGTCCACTCACACTGTCCTCCAGAGCCCTCATTACACGCTGCATCTTGAAAGGGCAGAGAGGGCAAAGTGATCATAAAAAGCAGTGATTATGACAGAGGGGAAGGGCAAGAGAGAGAGAGGGAGAGAGAGAGAGAGGGAGGGAGAGAGAGAGGGAGAAGGAAAGCGAGAAGGGGGGGGAGAGAGAGAGAGAGAGAGAGAGAGAGAGAGAGAGAGAGAGAGAGAGAGGGAGAGTGATAGGGAGAGAGAGAGAGAGAGAGAGAGAGAGAGAGAGAGAGAGAGAGAGAGAGAGAAAGAGAGAGCGAGAGAGAGAGAGAGAGAGAGAGAGAGAGAGAGAGAGAGAGAGAGAGAGCGGGAGAAGTAGAGAGAGAGGCTTGGAGTATGACAGAGACGGAGGAAGAGGGAGGGAAAGGGAGAGAGAGGGAGGGAGAGAGGGAGCCACTTTTTGAGAGAAGGAGAGATAGAAGGAGAGAGGGAAAGAGAGAGGGAGGGAGATGGACGTTTGAGAAGGATAGAGTGGGAGAGAGAGATGAGAGACACCCTGTTTGAATCTGACCCTTCCATGATGGGAGGAGGAGACACGTGTGCAGCTGGAGTGTCATGATTTTATTCTCTTTTATTTATTCTTCTGCTTTTGAAGATTAAAAAGAAGCGTTGGTTTTCCAACATATTTTTGGGTAGACCACAGCTCATGTTCCTACACCAATTTTCCTCACATCCATGTTTCCATTTCTCCTTTCGCAGTCCTCGCCCCTGTTTCGAGCGTTCCCCAGTTGGGTATCCATATTAAAAGGAAATTTATATTCAACCCAGCCCGAGCTGTGTGGTCACAGATTCTGGGTAAACATATGCTTTGTCTCCTTGTGTGATGGAATGCTTGAATTTAATGTTTTAAAATGTGAACACAACTGCTGAACAGGATGACTGACATTATTCAGCAAAACATTCACAGACGGATTCTGACAAGACTACCGGAATATCAATGTAATTTCTGAAAATCTGCATTTATTATTCTTCATGCATTTCTTTTCATATTACACTTCTCACATTTAATATTTTACATAAAACCTTCAGAATGATAGCAAATGTTTCTCAACAGGCCTCTGTAATAAAAGATGAACTAAACATGAATCTCATTAATTTTTCTGAATTTGCAGTCACATGAATTTCACTCAAATATAGGAATGAAACAAGTAGATCAAAGATATAATATTGTTTTAAATATTATTTCCTGGCTAGGCAGATTATTATTAGTGTAATTAAGTTGGTTATTGATCAATTTCTCTTTTTTATTTTGTGAAAAATATAATTTCAATATATCCAAATCATAAAGCTGATTTTATCAGATTTATTTATTTATTTCTATTCTATTCTATTACTTCAATTTTCACAAACCTATGATTTAGTTTTTCACTGTGTGTGAATGTTCAGAATATAATGTGTTTTTCCTCAATGAACCACACACTCCTACTCAGCGTGCCAGAAGTAGTTTGAATGTTAGAAGAACCACAGTTCCCAGAAGGTCTTGAGGTTAGCTTGCTCACAGTAAAGTTGCAGGGTGCTAAACTAACAACCCACAGAGCTCAGTTTGTGGCATTCCCTCAGCATCTGGACAACAATCTCTTATTCTCTCTCTCTCTCTCTCTCTCTCTGTATCTCTCTCTCTCTCTGTCTCTCTCTCTCTGACACTCTCTCGCTATAATTTCTACATTTTTTTATCCCTATTGACCGTCTCTCTATTTTCAAGGGTGTTTGTGTGTGTGTGTGTGTGTGTGTGTGTGTGTGTGTGTGTGTGTGTGTGTGTGTGTGTGTGTGTGTGTGTGTGTGTGTGTGTGTGTGTGTGTGTGTGTGTGTGTGTCTGTGTGTGTGTGTTTATGTGTGTGTGTGTGTGTGTGTGTGTGTGTGTGTGTGTGTGTGTGTGTGTGTGTGTGTGTGTGTGTGTGTGTGTGTGTGTGTTTATGTGTGTGTGTTTGAGTGAGTGAGTGAGTGAGTGAGTGAGTGAGTGAGTGAGTGAGTGAGTGAGTGAGTGAGCGAGTGAGTGAGTGAGTGAGTGTGTGTGTGTGTGTGTGTGTGTCTGTGTTTGTGTGTGTGTGTGTGTGGTTGTGTGCGTGGGTGACTATCTCTCTCTTTCTATCTCTCTCCCTGCTGGTGTATCTGATTATGTCTCTATCTGATACTCTCTGACACTATCTCTCACCCTCTCTCTCATTATTATAATTTTTATCCTCATGTTTTCCTTCCTCATATTCCATCTCCTCCTCTCATTTGTCCTATTCCTCCTTCTCCCCCTTTCGTCTTCCTCCTCACCTCCTATATCTCCTTCTTTATCCTCTATTCCTGTAAGGCGGTTCAACCAGTTCAAACCACAAATCATCACAGCACTGATGGAGGGTCCTGAGTCACCGAAAACAAAGACAGCAAGGTTGTGTCCATCTCATTAACTGCACTGGCTGGCTTGCACAGTGTGTGATCAAAGAGAAATAAAGAAATAAATCGGAGGGATTTCTTTTTTCTCTCTTGTGTGAATTATCCTCTCCTATTCCACGTCTTCTCTACCATCTAAAGCCAGTTCCAGCACCACTCTAGGTGGATCGTCTCAACTGGCACTCTAGATATGCAACAGGAGGAAGAGCCTCTCACCCTGGAGAAGGGAATCCAAAGGGTTTTGCCTTTCTGTTTTGCAGTCACACACTGCTTACTTTAGAGGATCCCCTTTCTCCGTGGACTGAATGCAAATCAGCCCCGTTGCAGTCCAATGCCCAGTCGCTTAGCTTTCAAGAAAGTGCATGAGACATAGCCAGACACCAGAACCCACTGGTGAGTTCAGCTTCAGCTAGGATTGTCTCTAAATATTCTGAATACTATGCTTTAAGGCACACAGGGCACTTTGCCTGAGTTGTGAAAAATGTTATCATGTTTTGTAACCATTCTGCGATCCTAGCCAAAGCAAAACTTTCACTCTCTGTTATATGATATGTTTACACAGAGCTTTGCGTGGCATTAGAGAGCCCGGGAAGGTTTTGCTTTCAATCCATCCGTATACCAAATGAGTCAGACAGATGAGGAAATAATGCACTTAACTGCTGAGTCAACAGGGTGGGAATCAAGCAGCTTAGTCACACAAAGAAAAAAAACTGCTCTGGGGGAAATTAAAATCAGGAAGGGAGATGGCATCAAGGGCTTGCCATTTGACGGTGAGATGATAAAGTGTAAGGGAGGGGTGGGGCAGAAGGAGGAGACAATCGTCGCCACCCAGAGCTCGACACAAAATGTCATATGACAGACGGCAAACATAATCACTCATCGTTTTCGGTCCTGGCATTCGCCGCTCGGTGTCAAAGCGATGCATATGTATGAGCTCAAGTCCTTTCGTTTTGATGCCCCCTCCCAAAGACGTTGGAAGGATTCTGATTTGAGGAACCATGTTACCATCTTCATGTGAGAAACACGAAAATAGAGATTCCCCCCAATTTCTTCAACCTCACCTTAACATCACCGACAATAAGTTTTTACTTGCCGGGATGAAAAAATCCATAAAGAAAAAGCTGTGCTGAAGTGGGAATCAATGCAACAGGAGCATGCCACATGCTATCTCCCTCCTCCAGATGTCTGTCAGGCACACTCAGCTGGAGGCCCACCATTAATGTACGGTGGAATAACACTGTGGCTGGTTCTCCATGCTTGAAGACAGATGCATCAGACAGGGCTCTGTGAAGTCTCCAGCCTTGAAGGGTGTGTGCGATGTCATGCAGGTTGCGCTGCAAATCCCCTGATGAGGGATAGCGGGGACGGATCAAAGGCAGGGAGACGGGATAATAACATATGAAGGGATCACATTGAGTGAGGAGGGGATGCATTTGATCCGTTGATGGATGTGCATCTGAGAGTATGCATGGAGGAGCGTTTATTGGTATTTCAGGAGATCTATATGCGACAGATGTGCCTTGCGGTTCACAGATAAATAACATGGAGGATTGTTCTGCAAAATGGAGGAGAAGGAGGAATTTCTAGGATAATTTCCTCCCCGGCGTTAATGCTGAGGAACACCTCACATTCAGCAACATTAAACGGAGGGATCTAATATCTGGGTTTGGTGGATGGCTCAGTTTTTAAGTTGCTGCTCTCAATATCACACACAGCATGATGTGATAGCGTGGCTGGCTGCTCTGGGAGCAGGAACATGAACATCATACCCAAACAAACCGCAAGCCACACCTGACAAACAGACCTGTGAAGTACACACACGCACGCACCCACGCATACAAAAACACACCACATAACACACACCCACACAAACATACCCACAAAAACACGTGATAACACAAAAACATACTCACACACACACACACACACACGCACGCACGCACGCACGCACGCACGCACGCACGCACGCACGCACGCACGCACGCACACACACACACACACACACACACACACACACACACACACCCACACCATATAACAACTCACACACACACACCACATAACAACACAGATACAAATAACAACACACACAAACCCTGCAAACAAACTGTTGTGTGGGGCTTGACGGTGCAGGCGAGTAAAGTGCTTAGATGTGCACATCAGAGTCATAGGAGCCAGATCACTTCACAAGTCTCTCAGCACACGCTGGGCCACCTTCATCAACGAAAGGGCAACCAGGTCATCCCTTAAAACTCTTGGCTGCCTCCTCTCGGTCCCTTTCATTCCCCTTACAGACCTGCAGCATATCAGCACCCTTCCTGCTTCTTGTGTCCACACAGACCCAGCAGGGCGCCTCACATCCCCACCCCAGACCCCTCTTTTTTTTATCTTCTCTTGAGGCTTTTTTCTTCCTTCTCACACAAGGAGACAAGGAGGAGGTGAGGGATTCAGGGAGATATAGATACATCAGCCACCTCTCTTCCTCCTCCTGCACCTTGAAAAACTGACACCAGCTCATAAACCATTTCACACAAATCTAAGTTGTACACGAACATCAGAAGGATGTTGCCCTGAAGCCTTGCAAAGCATTGTCCTGCGGCTGGAGGCAAAGGCAGACTGCGCAGTCGGGACATGCATGAGCTATCGGAGGAGAGGAGGCATCAATAGAGGGATCAAAGCAATCAAGGCGCCGCCGAAAGGGATATCGGTGTGATAAATCACAGCGTGGCCGCTGGAAATCCGCAAGGTGGTGGCGGTCCCAAGGGGTATCGGCTTGAGGGTTAGGGGATGTAGGGCCCCAACGCAGACGTTGACTACTGGGCTGGAGGTGGGAGGTATGATGCTAGAGGGCTGGGGGAGGTAAGAGGCTACTGGGCTGGATGTGGGAGGCATGATGCTTCTGGGTTAGAGGGCTGGGGGAGGTAGGAGGCTACTGGGCTAGAGGGCTGGCGGGGTAGGAGGCTACTGGGCTAGAGGGCTGGCGGGGTAGGAGGCTACTGGACTAGAGGGCTGGCGGGGTAGGAGGCTACTGGGCTAGAGGGCTGGGTGAGGTATAAGGCTACTGGGCTGGAAGTGGGAGGTAGGGGGCTACTGGGCTGTAAGTAGGGGGTTTCTCTGCCGGAGGGGTTACTGGGCTTGGAGAGCCGGGGTTTACATTATGGTCAGTAGGACAGCCATCCACAACACGTGCCTCTGGGAACGAGCACGGAGACGCTCTTTATTCACAAGAACAAGTCAGTGTGATTCTTGATCGCAATGTCACTTTGTGACACCGTGACCTTTGAGCAGGGGTTTTATTCTCCAAGTGTTATCCTTTGATTCAAGGCTTCTCTCTCTCTCTCTCAATCTCTCCTTCGCCCCCCCCTCTCCCCTTTGTCTCTCTCTTTAACATATTCCCTCTCTTTCCCTTTCTCTCTCTCTCTCACCCTCTCCTTTTGTGTAACCTTTTCTCTATCCCTCTCTCACACTCTAGAGAAATGCTGACGGATACCCCTGCGAGATTAACCTGATGGCCGTGGGACTGGGGGGGGGGATAATAGAGCAAGATCATTGAAGAGTAGTCATGATTGGAGAATAGTCTGGGAAGCAATACCTGCATTAGGAGCAATCATGTTTAAGCTTTGTTTCCACGTACTGTGCATTTGATCATGAAACGTTGCAGTTTTCACCTTTTTATACCACGTCTGTTGTTTACCCGCCTGCTGTTTCCCCGTACACACTGAAGTATGACTTAATAATGCGATGACCGCAAGCTAGCAGCTGTGAATGTCATCTCAATGGCTAACACCTACAGCTCAAGCTCCCTGGGGGACAACCCCTTTCACCTTACAGGCCAATGAATACAGTAAGCGAGGCACCGAGATGTGCTCTCTGGCTCTCTGCGGATGCATAGGGATGAGGCAAAGGAGCAGGAGGAAGCTATCAAGGGCTTTTATAACCTTGTTTGCTGCATGCAGAGGCACCTTCCACTATCTTAAGCCCACATCGCGTGAGCAAGAAACTCGCAGGACCCTCGACTAATTAACCTTGTGGAGACAGCCTCTGTAGACAGGAGACCCAGGCCAGAATACTAAGGAGGTTTGCGCCAGGTCATTAGCGGAAAGATTAACACATCCAACTTTTCAAGTGGCTTTTTTGACACAAAACCAATATTAGCCTGAACCAGAGTCCTGGGTTCCGCGGGACAGAATTCTAAAGTGACGCACATGTCTTGGTCCTATTTCCGTCCCCATAAAGACCAAAAGTTCTTTAGCCATTTCCCTGGCAGTTCTATTATGGCGATGTATGTTGTTTAGTGAACAGCGGTATATAGAGGGGGCATTTTCCAAGATATTGGTATTTCATTGAGTATTCCCTCCTCACCCACAATGGAATTGGCAAATATGTCAGTGATATGGCAGTGTTTCAAACACGAGGGAACACAGAGTCACAGATCACATCCAGTCACGCGGCAGGAGATGGAAACAGGACCGATCACGCCTCTACGAGATGTGACTCAGATATGATGATGATGATTCATATTGGTGGTGTGGGGGGGTAGTGATAGCATAAACAAACAGATCTACCAATGAAAGGCGGCCTGTTCTATTCTCATGATGTGTGCTATCCTGGAGGGAACTAATAGGATCCGGGGCATAATGGCGTGTTGTTAAGGAGAATATGAATGTTCACACAGCTTTTCTTATCTGGACACGGCATCGAGCTGCTCTCTGTGGGATCAGCTGTTATCTGCCTCCCTTGATTTCCTCACGGTTCGTCGTTTTTCATTCAAACTTATCTACACAACACACCTGCCAGATATGTCGGGGGGGGGGGGGGGGGGGGGGGGGGGGGTGGGAGGGATTGGATGGTGGGCGAAGGCTACACTTATCTTAAATCCCATCCGTAAATTCCCTGGTTGAATAGTAGGAGGTGTTTTTGCCTACATCTGCAGGAAAGGAATTGGAAATGAAAGAATAAATTTGAATTAGTAGTGTGTAGATGAAAAGGGACACTTGGACACTTCAACATAATAGGACCCACAATGATGTTTGAAAGTCTTCCATACTATTTTTTTTATGGATTCCACCTTCCCTCATTGACAAGATGGATGGTGTAAAAAGGGCAAAATGACTGAAGAGTGGCTGTAAATCTGATTTGTAAGGAGGTGGAGGAGTGGTCGGAGGGGGGGGGAGGGTGAGGCTGACGCTTGCAGGAATTATCACCTCTTAACCCCCTGATTGATAGTTGTTGATGCGTGTCCCTGCGTGTGTGTGTGCGTGCGTGTGCATACGTGCGTGTACGTGGGTGTGCATGCGTACACGTGCCTGTGTGCGTGCGTGTGTGTGCGTGCGTGTGCCTGCATGCGTGCGTGTGTGTGCGTGCGTGTGCCTGCATGCATGCGTGTGTGACACAGCATACTGTCTTCCTGTAAAGAGGGCGGGCTACGTGAATGCCATGCTGTGTGACAGCATGGGGGGCCCTCTGAGTCCTTCTGCGCTTCATGCATCATGCTCTTTGTGTTGGACCATCGGTGTCAAGGGACTGAGCATCTTCAAGAATCCCAAGCGGATCAGCAGCTAGATATTTGTTCAGAATATAAGGTATCATTGACCGGTCATTTACTATCGGTGTGGCATTAGAACAGACGATTTGCTGTCTCCAGAATGCTGTTACTGCAACTCTTTTTCCTACCCAGTATCTTGCCGCGCTCTACTTGTTTTTATTTGAAAACTGGTACGGTTGAACCCATGCTATGGCTGAAGTCCTGTTAGGGTTGAAGCCCTGGCAATCAAAATCGAGTGCGAACTATGACAACCGCTCCGAGAACTGCTTGGGTTGGACTTCTGTATGTACGGATTAAGGACTAATGTTTTTGTCTGACATTAATTTGCTTACTATTGAAATACAGTCTAAACTTATTAGAAAATCGTTGCTTCAATTCCACCAGTGATCGAAAATTCTTTCACTTTAGCATTCATTATTCCATATTCCATTATTCCCCATCGCTACAACACCCATTATACCATTAGCACATTAGCCCATTTTACCCACATTTCCAACCCTCTGAATTATGAATAACATCCCCTTTTAATCCCAGCTGGAGCTCTCTCCCTGTTGTGCATATCAAACACAGAAAAAAAGACAACACATGCCCAAGACCCGAACTCTTTTGGTGGATCTGCAGCTGCCACCTGGACCTCAGCCGCTACGAACTCTGCAGGACATTTAATATTATAATACAATTATAATACAAAGAAAAATAAATACTAACAGCACACTAGTGAGCCATGCAGACAAACCCCAAACCCAGCCAATACTGAAGAGGTTAGGGATCACATAACTACGGTAACCAAATTTTAAAGATAATTTCACTTCACAAAATGTAATTAAGATAGATCTGAATTAAAATGTATAAATCAGATAACACTCATTTAATAATGCAAGAGGACTACGGCAATGATGTGGAAAATAATAATAGAATGGTGAGCAGGACAAATTTGTCTTTAGAAGGTTTATCAATTGAATGACACCACACCTACTCATTATCATTAACTTTAACAATTACAAAAAAATATAATAACTTATTTTAGAAATGTGTTTAGGTTTAGATAAACTAGAAGGCCAAGATCATTATTTATTCACCATACAAGTGACCCTCACTGTATTAATCCTATTTATCATGAGTCATTGGTCCAGTTGTCCATGAGTTTTTGCTTCGGTTACCATATTCCACATGTACCCCCCTCTCATGTATGGCACTCTTATCCTATGTGCCCTGTTCAAGGTTTCATCCTTTTCCCACTGGACTTCAGTGCGGGGTTTGTCCTTGCTTGTTTGAAGGCTGCGGGGCTAGCAGTAGCTGTCAAACTGCATCTGAACGCGGGCCCTGCGAATCCCTTTGAGACTCTAACTATGATAAAGGCCATTTGAATAAACTTCACTTGACCCTCTGGCTCTAACACATTTTGAATCGGCTTCCTAACTTGAGTGTGAACTAATAGGCAGAAGGAGCAGCAACGTGCCCCTTTGGGCGTGACATAATGGCAGAAGGAGTTCGGGGGCGAGGCGGTTGTTAATAGAAGACACCTCTGCGACAGCCTCGCCTTGGAGTCCATGATGTTCTATGATGATAACAAGGCCTATGATAACAAGGGCTGGAACTGCTAGCTTGGTATGCACACACGCGCCACACCGACCCACAACAACAGATTAGCCACACATAAATCAGTGAGGTGACATTGCTACGAGTCCCTGGCGTTAAACATAGTTGATTATACACTTTCGCGCCCGCCCTCTTTCCGACGAAAAAGGGATATATGAATTGAAAGAGCATTTACAATGCCCCTCTTTTCAGAGTCGTGATGATGTCAGCCTTCACTGGAGAATAGGATCTGCAGTTTTTCAATTCATGAAATGATGAACACGAGAATGATGCAGTATATGCTTGTTTGTGGAAAAAAGGAAGATTACCCTTCAGCTTTGAAACATGATAGATACAATTTAGAATAATGTGATGAGAATTATGATCATGGAAAAACAATTAAAAGCTTGTTATATGTTCATCCGTCATGCACAAACGGACAGTGAGTACATAAAAAGTAGAGAAACACAATGTAGAAAGATGAGAGTTGCAAAATCGAACATTTGATTTGTACCTGAACCAAGCTTCTGTGTTTAATGACTATGTCAAATTCCTCCACTATTCTGTTGGTTTGCCAAAGGCAGGCATACAATCTCTTCCTGGTCCATGCCATTGGAAATGCATCAGCTCTGATGTGTGTCCACAGAATTTCATCAGACACACCCTCCACCCTTCACCTCTGCTGCTCCCTTACCACGCCTCTGATTAGCCCTCTAAATTGGATTTCACTGGTTCTATCATTTCTATGTTGTTTTGTGTTTCTAACCCCTCTGCTCCTCCATCCATGCTCCATCTCTCTCCTTTTCTATCGCTCCCTGTAGTTATCGCTCATCTTTTCTCCATCTCCCTCTCTTTATTGTCCTCTGTCTCTCTCTCTCCTGCTCTTTCTCTGCAGCAGGCATAGAAGAAGGTTCTCTCAGGCATTTCCACTGAGTTTTCATTCACTGCTCACACTGCAAAGGAACAGAATGTTTTTCTTAGCGCTGTTTAAAGGGGTGTTATTCTGCCACCAGGTTTGAGTGTGATTAGCCATTACAAGCCGTTTGAATATCTGCCTTTTCCTCTGTAATTCAATTATACATCACAGGTGGGAGTGTCCACCTAGATGTATGCTGGATAGATCAGTCTACCAGCCTAAACAGTGGACTTTAGCAAATGTTACTTATCTATCCATCATACATCTAGGTGACTGGCTAATCATATTCACACCTGGTGGCATAATATTCCCCCTTTAAGAGAACTAAAACATTGCAGTTTATTGTGTAACATCATATAGAAAATCGTTGATGCATTATTTGTGAGTGCTTTAGAAATCACTTGACAATCCCTTTAGGAATATATATGAAACATTGGGCCCATAGTTTGTCGTGTCTGCATGGCGGCCTGTGGCAGATATAAAAAGGTACAGTTTTAGGATCTTACTTTCTGCATGTTTGTGGACAGAGAAGGAGATGGCTGGATCCATTTTGTTAAATTGATTGAAATCAGAGAGAGAAACAGTAGCTAGGATGAGAATTTAAAGTCAGTTCGTTTTTCTGTTACATGACAAAAAACTAAAATCCAGCAATGATTCTGAAAGCTCTTCATAGACAACATTGAATTGAACGCCAGTATCTGATGATAAGTGGGAACAGCTCTCTAGCAAACCCATTCAAGGCAAGGTCTCGCTATCCAGGAAGAGACTGGATAGCGAGACTATTATGACTATTATAAACAATATAACAAACCAAATAATTAAGTTATAATATTGGTATAATATACAAAACAAATAATATTGCTACACTGTGAACATTAAGTATATGCCTTTCAAAACGACTGTATTAAGTGTGATTATCCACAAATTGCAACGGAAGTAAGAACTCACACGCACCATGTGAGTTGTTATTCAGACGTACATTACTGCTCATTTAAATACCACACTAGGGACACACTAACGCCGCTCATTCCAGTGAAAGGTCCCAGTGTGTTACTTCCTTTACAATTGACCATTAGCCCTCCCACCAGCTGTAAATAGAACCAACGGCAAGAACGCACAAGATACCACTCAACCTGGATGTGTTTTTATCTTATTGGGAGAGGAGGAAGCTGGAGCTGAGAAGATGAGTGGGCTGAGCTCAGCATGCAAGGGGGCGGGGCCACTCCCGGCAAGCAGAGCATGCAGCAAACACTACCGCTACCAACTGATCCATCGCTACCAACTCATCCATAACCAATGCTCATGTAGCTTCTGCCCTCCCGGGGAAAATAACACACACACACACACACACACACACACACACACACATGCACAAACACACACACACAGATGGACATATACATGCTTGCAAGCAACCACACACAAATGCACACACACACACGCACACATTAACACAAGCATACACCCCCACAAACACACACACCTTATCTTTAACAGCCTCCAATGACTGCTGCTTGCATCAGTTTATCTCATACCAGCCTTTAGCTCATTTCTGGGCTTCTCTAAGCGTTTACGTTTTGTTGAACTTCACAGGGTTGCATATTTGGTGTGACAGTTGGGAAGCACTAACAGCCGATGCTGGTCAGCTCGTGATAGGACAGGGCCGACAGATGAAGTTTTTCACTATTTTCTTTAATTATTTTTTGGGAAATGTGGCAAAAGGCAGATTTTCTACACTTAACTCAAAGGAAGGTGGTTATTTTCAATGCAGTAGCTCACACAACTATAAACACATATGCATGTTCAAATGGTATTGGCTTGAATCAGGGGACCTAACTTTAATATGAAAGATGCCAGTGATTTATACATGGTGAATGCAATGTATTCTGGTCCAGGACTAATACTAGACATGGATCCAAGGCTGCAAACAGAAAAGGAGGCTTGTGATGGAAACTGATCCATCTGAGCATGCGATTATAATCCTCCTTTTCTCATAATTACTCATCCTTAAATTCAATTCAATTCAATTTTATTTGTATAGCACTTAATTACCATTACAGTCTCAAAGGGCTTAACAGGCCAAATATTTACGCAAGCCCCCACAAGGGCAAGAGTTTGGTAGTCCCAAGAACAGTGCATTACAATAATCCAGCCTTGATGAAGTAAATTCATGAATCAGTGTCTCTGCATCCGCTGCAGATAACATTGGTCAGATTTTTGCAATGTTTCACAGATGGAAAAAGGCAATTTTAGGAATACTTCTAACATGTTGGTCAAAGCACAGTTGAGGGTCAAACAGGACACCAAGATTTTTGACAGATGTACTCTGTGGGATGGCGAGGCCATCCAACCACAGTGAGACTTCCTCAAATACTCTGAGCCGATAATTATCAGCTCTGTCTTCCCCTTACTAAGCTGCAGGAAGTTCTGTGACATCCAACTCTTCACCGCAGCCGCACAGGACTCAACCTTCTGGATTTGGGCCGAGTCCCTTGGTTCTACAGGAATTAAGTGCTGGGTGTCATCCGCGTAGCAATGGAAACTAATTCAGAAGCTGCGGATAACGTCGCCCAAGGGATGCATGTAGATTGCAAAAAGTAATGGACCAAGGACCGACCCTTGTGGTACACCAAAGCGTCGTTTACAGTGCTTCGATTCTGAACCTTCATGGAGCACAAATTGTGTTCTATCTGTGAGGTACGATTCAAGCCAGCCAGGAACTGTACCCCCAAAACCAACATAGTGCTCAAGACGGTGAAGAAGAATGCTGTGGTCGATCGTGTCAAACGCAGCACTGAGGTCCAGCAGCACAAACATTGAGCTTGTATTTGTATCCAAAGCAAGAGGATATAATTTACAAAAATCTGTCACATCTGTTTCAGTTGAGTGTAAATTCCTGAACCCGACTGGGAAGGTTTGACGAGATTGTTTTACGTCAGATAGTCGACGATTTGCTTTGCTACAATCCTTTCCTGTATCTTGGACAGGAAGGGCAGGTTCGATATAGGCCGATAACTCCTGACTAATTCAGGATCTAGGCCAGGCTTTTTGAGTAGCGGTAAATGTACTGTGTAAGAATCCGAAGTTCCTTCTCATGAATGACCCCTCTGGCTGTAAGTGAACTGCAGCCTGCTCCAACTCTGCATGAAAGTACTGGAGCAATATATAGCAACAAAATATGAACAAATTATTAAATCAAACTAAAAAAAGAATATAAACTTGCTTAAGCTGGCTCTTGTTTATATACCAGGGTACTCCAATTTTTTTTCTCCACAAAACCAGCAGAGAGGAGGAAATATAATCAATGACGGATTACCGCATGGGCAAAGTGGGCACATATCCCGGGCCCTGGCCAATGGGGGGGCCCTTGATATATACATTATTTCACTTTATTATTCATTTATTTTTTATTTAAAAAATTAAAAATTCATTCTTTGGTCATGAAAGGATTTGAATGTTTTTGATTTGCAAAGTAAGAACATCACATTTAAAAAAAAAAATAACGTGACGGAACGTCAATGTCGTAGTGCTTGGTCAACGGTCAATTTCACAGTGAAAATGGAGAAACGTGTGCTAAGCGGGTCGGCATAGCGTAAAAGAAAGAAAGAAAAAGACCCTAAAGATACTGCCCTGGTACAACAAATATCGTCCATCTCAACATTTTGACTCGTTAATTTGTTAGAGGAAGTCAGTAGGTGCTTTTAAAGTCATGATATTAACCTAACAGATTCCATGTTCTGCCGTTAAGACGAGCGGCTGGCACTGTGCATGCCCACAGACGCGGGGTTAGATAATCTCTCTGTTTGTGGCATCCTGGCTTCTGATATTCAGTGTTTTAATTATTTTTTATTCATTATGCATGGGGAGGGGGGTAACCCTCTCTCCCCCACACTCACATCTCTCCCCCACACTCACATCTCTCTCTCTCTCTCTCTCTCTCTCTCTCTCTCTCTCTCTCTCTCTCTCTCTCTCTCTCTCTCTCTCTCTCTCTCTCTCTCTCTCTCTCTCTCTCTCTCTCTCTCTCTCTCTCTCTCTCTCTCTCTCTCGGCTGTGCGCTGCATTATAATGTGTGTGATTGTGGATTTCATGAGTTATATGCGACCAAATTTGGTGTGCTAGTGCGTGTATTTGCGTGTTGGTAGGGGTCCATGGCTGGTTTGTGTCCAGGGCCCGTGGTCATGTTAATCTGTCCTTGAATATAACCACTTCATAAAGCGGCCATTTAAAGTGATGGAATCATGTCCAATCGTACACATATTCACCGAAACAAACAAAAACCGAAGGTAAACTTTGTTTAAGATTGGTTCAGGAAAGTGGTAGGCCAAATTTGTTAACAGCTAACATGACACCATGTTTATCGTCATCATTATCTTCATTATGTAAGAGACAGCTGCTTTCAAGCATTAAACATCGCTCAAAATATATTGTACGTACTTCAACTTACTTCAAAATGTATTACAGGGAGTTATTGCAGAATTCTCCATGTGTGTGATTGGCTCTCTGCCCTTCTCCTAGGGTGGGAGTGTTCCAGTCTCTGTCAAATTAATTTAAATTGGAACAAAATCGGTGGCAGAAATTTACTAAATACCGATCACAGCAGCATTCCTAATTAAAAAGCCATTACCTTTTGTCTTTTCCCCTCCGTTCAGATTTTAGAATGCCAGCCATTGCCCAAGACGGATCGAAATAAATAACATAAATAGATTTTACTTGTAGTCCCACACTGGGTCAGAGATGTCACCGGTGGAGTGGAACACATTCCTGTCTTTGGCAGGATGTCTAGAAGGGGGCGAGTTATGTGTGTGTGTGTGTGTGTGTGTGTGTGTGTGTGTGTGTGTGTGTGTGTGTGTGTGTGTGTGTGTGTGTGTTTGACAGCGAGTGAGGGCAAGAGACAGAGAAAGAGAGCGAGAGAGATAGCAAGAGCAAGAGAGAGAGAGAAAGAGAGAGAGAGAGAGAGAGAGAGAGAGAGAGAGAGAGAGAGAGAGAGAGAGAGAGAGAGAGAGAGAGAGGAGGAGGAGAAGGGGCTAGAATACACAATACACCACTTCAGCTGCCCCTGGTCCTCACCCCTACATGACCCTTGGTAGGTAATGTACACTAAGCGGCCCAAGGCAGCAGAGTCCCTGCTGCACTACAGGGACCGTAGTGGCTGGACATGCAACAGGCCTGCCAGTGGCACAGCAGCACACACTACCGCCAAATGTAATGGACTGTTGTACCGACTGACACGGCAGGGAGAGGTGAGACTTCCATTTAAATCAGATCCAGGTGGCAGTCACTGTGTGTTTGTGTTTCCAAGTGTTTCCAACAGGTTTATGTATCAGTTCCAGGAAGATCCTGGCATTAAGAAGGACTGACACATAAGATAGGCACTTTGAGTTATCATAGACGACCGCACCATTCATCGAGTAGGTAAACAAGTTGGAAATAAATAATTGCATTGTAGCCAGGGGCCAGAGTAGTTTATTTTATTTCGTGAGTGCATTATGGTCCGCGGCAGCTTCTGGGCCTAAATCAATGTCTTGTTTTAGTTTCGACATAAACTGCTTACTAGTTTAGGTGAGCTGTGCCAAATCAGAATAAAATAAGTCTTTGTCCTAAAAAAAGACTGTATGCATAGCCTCACAGCATTGAAAAGAGCCTTTCACTTATTTTGTGGGAAAAACTCAGTAAACACACACACATTTAAAACCACTTCCCACCCTGGCCTCTGCATCAATTATATACTTATGTTTTGCATCCTAATAGATTACCATACAGTTCTCTACCACAGTCATCAACACTGCTCTCAGCACTGAGGAGTACATGTACAAACACTTATGTATATTGTACATAGGCATCTTGATTGTAAAAATAATTGGACCAAGCATGTTGATATCCTGAGGCGTAGACATTGTTTTGACACTAGGTTTTCCTCTAGGGATTATTATTAATGTGAAGTCGACTTAGTATGCGAGCAGAGCATTATAGCAGTGCGGCTTCGCCTGTTAAGCTTTATATATCGCAAATTGCACCCATATTGCCCTTTATTTTAAGATTTGGACATGTTATTGCGCTGCATTTTAGTCACGCTTCTATGAACTTCTAAGGCAAGAGAAGGGTATGCTAAGCTACACCAGAAGTTAATAACTAAAGTGTGCTCCCCGCTGTCTTATGTTGTTCTTTTTAACAGTCACAGGATGGCGTTTATCCCCCAAAAAAGTTAACTTTGAGTTGACTGTAAGCATAGCACAGGGCTGCTGAGCAGAGATGCTTCCCCCCGGGGAGGCAAAATCACGTGCATTATTCATCGCATGATGAAACATTTACGCACCAGTTAGGATTTTGTGTCATTATTTCAATTGCTTTTGTTAAATGCTTGGCAGGAAAAACAACAACTCGGACCAGCCTCTAATCCACTTATTGCAGGTGCAGATTAGCTGTGGTCCTTCACAGCCATCTTCTTCTGTCAAAATCCGCGCGAGCGTCTCCACGCAAGGCATTATGGGTAATTGTCCCTTGGCTCTGGCATGCAGAGAAGCCGGACTCCTGGGGCAGACGGCTGCACATGAGTGCCTCCAGTTGCGTGGTGTACAGCCAGCGCCCCCTCACACTCCATGCTGTGACGTAGCACTGGGGGGTGAATACATGGCCACCAAATAATTAAATAGACCTGAAAAAGGAGGAAATGGCATTTATATGCAAATGCCTGTACATACATGACTTGTCTTGCATGCATATGCGTGTAACTTCTGGTACAATGCAGTGTGCTGTGCGGAGGTTAAGTGTAACCATAGTATTCCCCTGTACGCCTCCTAACTACTTCATTGTTTCTATGGCTTGCGTGTGACTGTATATAAAATACATTTCTACCACACATATTTATATAATTCATTTTCTAGTCCATGATTAAGGGGGGGGAGAGAGAGAGAGAGAGAGAGAGAGAGAGAGAGAGAGAGAGAGAGAGAGAGAGAGAAAGAGAGAGAGAGAGAGAGAGAAAGTGTTGGTCTGAGGAGAGGTCGGTGTGCTTTTTCATCATAATCTCCCTAAGGTATGACTTCGACACGTAATTCTCATCTATGTCTTCCTTTTTCTCCCCCTCCTGTGAAATAAAGCGATGAAAGCAAACAATGGTGTGTCTCCGCTTCCTACAACACCCTTCATTATCTCCAGAACATGTGTGTTGAGGTCACTGTGTAAAACGGTACTAATCCAAATCTCCTTCATGCCTCCTTACTACCCACGTGGGACAGAAGGCAACGGAAAATAAGCACGTAAAACCACAAGTGAGTGCATTGTCGATACCGGATGAGATCAACCCCCAGCATTAGCACAAGGGGTCCGGCAATCACTGAGAGACGATCGAGCGGGTCAAGTGCCAGATACCGCAGGTGAACGAAACAAGGTTTAGATGATCGGGGGGGGGGGGACGCACTCACACCAGCTCGCAGCTCCGCTCCGCCCCCTCCGACTGAGCTCCGTGTATCCGTGTCACAGACACTCGGGGAGTAAGTCCGGAGGGCTCCACAATGGCTGTAATTTTATGAAGAGGCTGAAGAGCCGTGTCTCTTCTTTATGGAGCTAACCTGATTACAGGGCCTCCACGTGGGCCACGCCGGCTCACGCTGTAATCTGTGAGCAACACCTGGACGGCGAACGATGCAAAACAGACTGAATGGGGGAAGCCGTGGCGCAGCACCAAAACATATTAAGGTGGTCTATTCAGGTCTGCAGTGACCTTGGCAGGGATGGGAGGGGAGGGAGGGAGGGAGGGAGGGAGGGAGGGAGGGAGGGAGGGAAGGGAGGGAGGAATGGGGGTAAGCCTGCTACCCTTTTTCATCCTCTATACTCAGGGAGGAAAAACAAGCCGATCGTGAGGTTTTGTTTACTAAGTCGATTCTAAAAGGAGTCTGCGTTCATCTGTCAGGTTTCACAGGACAAGATCCCGTTTCTGAGAGCGGGGACCAAGTCATGCCGTTAGAAGAGAATGATCGATATCGGGGAGAAACAAGGGAGGGGAGAGAGAGAGAGAGAGGGAAAGGGATAGAGAAAGAGAGAGGGGGGGGGGGTGAGAGAGGGATAGAGAGAGGGGGGGAGAGCGAGAGAGAGATAACAAGAGAGAGAGCGATTGGAGGGAAGGCAAGACACAGGCTGTTGAGATAAGACGGATAAAGACGGACGGGTGGACAGAACCTATGCACAGACAGAATGAGACAGAGTGTATGTATACGGTGTATGTGTATGTGTGTGTATACGGGAGAAGCGGAGCGGGAGGGGGAAACAAACAGATTTTTGTGAGGGGCGACAGCCAAGGTCTCCAGTGGTATCATTCAGCTGACACCTGCCCCGCGGCCCACTCTGTGCCCCCTACCCTCCCGCTGACGGAGCGATGGGAGTCAGCCCGAGAGGCCATGACATCAGATGGACAGTTCCCTCTTCTTCCGTAACATCAAGCTGGACCGAGGCGCAGCAGTGTTGTGCTCCCCGTGGTGCTGTCCTCTTCTAGTGTTGCCTCAAACATCTCACTCAGCCCGACGGGTTGGGTTGCGTGCGCTGCGCCTCTTAGGAGGAGCAGCAGAGATAGGACCCCCCCCCCCCCCCCCCCCCCCCCCCTGCCCAACGTAGAGAGAGAGAGAGAGACACACACAAACGTTCATACTCAGATGGACACCATGCAAACACACAGAAACACACAGACGCACACACACACACACACACACACACACACACACACACACACACACACACACACACACACACACACACACACACACTCACCCACACACACACACACACTTAACATATTCACACGCATATTGACACGCACAAACACACACACACACACACACACACACACACACACACACACACACACACACACACACACACACACACACACACACACACACACACACACACACACACACACGTAGATAGATATACGCACAAGCACAAACATATTCACACTCGGATGGACACACAAAGATGGAAGCACACACGCACACACACACCCTACACACACACACACACAGACACAGGCACACACACACACACACACACACACACACACACATACACACACACACTCGTATCCCAGAGTCGTAATCCTGGCAGAGTGTGAGAGTTATGTCCTGACCAGGGCGAAGGCGCTCTGTCATACAGGCCAAAGAGAGGGAAAGTATGGTGGGGGACAGAGGCCTATAAACGTGTTTAATAGCATCGTGGGTAGACGATGCTTCTGCAAAGCACATGCTTTTAATTAACGACCCAGCCACCCCGACCCCATATTACCTAGCGGTGTAATAATAGAAAAGAATGAGTACCTACAAGCTGATAAGTGCCATGCCTTGAACCCTATGATGCCCCAGCACCTATGACTCAAGCCAATCAATCAATCTAAATGACTCATCATGTCTCAGGCTCCTTTTGTTGTCAGTGTTATTATTCGTGACGTTTGAATCGACTTATCTCAATTGTGCGCTTAAGTGTTGAAAGAAAAATTTGCTCTCCCAATGAAAATGGCAAAAGCTTGGAAATTGAGGGAAAGAGTTTATTCCTTTCTGCCAGCACTGCCAGCACTCAATGCACTGCCCCCTGCGGCTTCTGCCTTAGGATCATACATCATCCTTAGAATGAATAGCATATATATATGCTATATATATACTTTATATAGTGTGAATGGATGTTGACGATACATTTTCTGAAACATTCTGAAATGTTCCTTAAGCACTACGAGAGCTTGTCTGGGCAAGGAGAGAAACAAATAAATAAACCCAGGCTCAACGTCCGACCATAGCACAAAGAACAGCAAGAGCCATGCCCTAAAATATTAACCAGGTACTCACAACCCAAGATTAAAAACATGGATGGAGGGGAGCAGAAAGAAATATTTTATAGCTCAAAAGAGAAATAAAATAAAAAGTTGAAAAAAATAAGGAAAAGGGGCCTCGGTTTTTTCGCAAGAAAACTCCGGGAAAATAGATTAGTGGGTTGTGACCTCTCGCGGCCCGGGCCGCTTGCTCCGCCACATTCCCGGTGCTCTCGGTTGTGACAGTCCTCGGTAGTGACTCATGCATCATGGATGAGGAGGCCCCCGGGCTCTGCCCTCCTCTGTCTTATAACCGTTCCTAACATTTGATGTCGAGGCCTCGGCCCGGGAGTTGTGGACGCCGTCCGGCCTGTTTACCAAGCCGGGAATAAGAAAAAAAAGGGAATCGGGAATAGGGAGGCGCATGTGTAAATGGTCAATGTCTTTGCACCTTCAAGTGAGGGAGCAAGGGCTTTCTGAACAGTAAGGCTTGTCGGTAATTGATTGGAAAGTATATGCACTTCTTTTTAAATAGGAAGCTTAATTGCTGCAATGGGGATTTTCTTTAAAGCATTCAGACAGTTCGGTGCCTCGGGTGGAAAGCGTACAATATCAATACTGAAACTAGAGCCATGAGCTTGCACTCTCTCTCAAACAGACACATACACATACACCGACACGTACACATGCACACACACACACACACACACACACACACACACACACACACACACACACACACACACACACACACACACACACACACACACAGTAAACAACAGGTGTCTACATATGGCATTGCGAATGTAAAGTGCAGGTAAAACCCTGATATACCCTTGGAATCGTTGAAACATGCACATAAAATCCATGCTAAACATAGAAATGCAACTTACTTTGAATATACAAATATTACTCAGTCCGTAAGCATGTTATGCGTGACCCTCATTCTAAATGCTAGGCTGTACTTCTAAACCCATATGGAAATCCTTCCCTCAAACTGGCAGAATGCAAATCTAGAGGGCTGATTGCAAACATTAGTTACCACAAATTATACTTTATTATAGAAATTAGAGAGAGAGAGAGAGAGAGAGAGAGAGAGAGAGAGAGAGAGAGAGAGAGAGAGAGAGAGAGAGAGGGTTATTTAAGACTCAAAAGCGTGACATCCAGATCATGCATTTTTAATGAACTCATTGCTACAACAACATTACCGAGGTCTAAATATCCCTGGCATATTTAGCTCCTCTGAAAACCACAAATAAAACAAAAGTGTCAAAGGAAGTAAACAGTGGTTCTGGTTACAGGCGGGGTGAGTGTTGTTTTGCTCAGCAACTATGTAGGTTTACGTGTGGCTACTTAGTGACCTTTCAATTTATTCATATTTTATCTAGTGTGAGTGGTAATCTTATTCACAGCTAATATCCCAAGGCAGTGCTTATGAATATAGTATTATGTATTCATATGTGTACATATATTTTCATATCCACTCCACTCAGACCACACATACACAAACACACCCACACACACACACACACTCACACAAACTTTCATCTCTCCGGCTCTAACTTTCACACTAACATACCACATACACAGCCTCAGTAGTATCTGAGCAGGAAGGCAGCATATGTATTTACTTAATGACAGGCAACAAGAAAAAATGACACTACTTGTATTCGGATATGAAACATTTTCAAAGCAGCACAAGGT
>NC_044060.1:13207908-13250408 GCF_902167405.1 Gadus morhua
ATACCCTGCACAGAGCAAAGTAAATCCCCACTGTGCTTCTCCGACGTGCCCCGTGGGGTTTGGATGTGTTGGTGTGTGTGTGTGCTTGGGTGTGCATTTGGGTGTTTATGTGTATGTGTGTGTGTTCATGTTTGAAAAGCTCATGACACACACTACATTGTGGTGGAGGTGGAGAACTGCCAAGATACAAAATACTAGTGCTGCTACTATAGTACAATACTACTACAACTAGTAATACTACTAATAATATAATATTAATGAAATATTGACATATATCATCAAATTACTGCTATAAATCTAAAATACTTATATGACTGCAATTATTACACTACTATTGCTACTTCCAATTCCAATATTACTACTACTACTACTACTTATACTTCTATTACTACTACCAATATTACCGCTATCATTACGCTTACTAATTTTACTTCTCCCAATATTACCTCTACTAATACCACTACTACTACTTCTTCTTCATTACCCAAAGCAATAACATAGGCCAATAACATTCAGACACTCTTCAAGCAGCCTTTATTAAACTAAGTTAAACCTCCAGAAGTATGCAAGATTATTTACAGAATTAGATTTGACAAATGAACATTGATTAATGAATTAGTTAATCAAGTATTTTTTAATCAGTGGTTGGTTCAATCAGTTTCCAGAGTGATGTGATTTGTTGACTGAAGTATCCCTGGTCTGATGGCTCAGTGAGTATCCGGTGCACATATAAACCAACCTGAAGCATGGGTTTAAAGTCAACAATCATACATAACTATTATTTTGCTCAATCCAAAGCTCCACAGCCAATTACTGTCCCGCGACCCACTGCTTGAGAAACTCGGCCCAAATGTCTGAGATCTGGTAAGGGTAGTAGTGAGAACAGTCCTGTATCAGAGGCTCCTCTGATCTTCTGGTGTGTGGTTGTGGGTGATGAGGAGAGGTGGTAAGGTACTGACCTGTAGCAGAGGAGCACAGAGTGTGCGGCTGTGGGTTTGGAGGAGGGGTGGTAAGGTACAGCCCTGTAACAGAGGAGCAGAGAGTGTGTGGGTGTGGAGGAGGGGTGGATAGGTAAGGTCCGGTAAAACAAGTCATCCTCCTCTTGTAGGAGGAGGAGGAGGATGTTTAACACAACACGAAGCTCAACCAGGAGCCAAGTAGAAGGTGGAGGAGGGTGGGAGGGATGGACTGCCTGGGACAAGCTGAACTGGACGTAGAACAAGACGTTGGTTAAATGAACTTGCTACATTGCCGTGGTGTTTCATGATTGATATCACATCACTGGGATGTTCATGATATTTTAGGCTGAGGTGATGACAGCTCATGAAGATTTTGGTTGTTCTAATGGTGAGGATAAGGATGATGTGGAGGATTCTAGGGTAAAGATAGCCCACTCCATTGATGGTAGGGAAGATGAAGAACAGTTAAATATTCAGACTAATCCTTTTCTAAAGAGCGACCTTACATAGTAACTAACATTACATGAGTAAACTATTAAAGACAAAAGGATTTAATTTAGATTTTTTTCAAACGAAAGCCATTCCTAGAGTTATTTGCCCTTTGAGGAACCATGCATTATATATTCAATGTTATATAGTTCTTTATCCGTTGATAATATTGGATAGAGCAGCTTCTATCATTCATAACCACAAACCGAGAATCAATCAACCGTGAGATAGTCTAAACATGACCTCATATGAATTTGATTCTGTAAACAATGTTCAAGACTGGTTGACCCGACTCACTACAATGGGTGCCCGGTCATTCAGCTGTTCAGCACCCAGGCTCTGGAACTCCCTCCCCCCACACATAAAACAATCAGACACCATTACAACCTTCAAGTCACAACTCAAAACTCACCTGTTCAAACTCGCACACAACGTCTAACTGATCACTGTTTTGATTGTTGTTTTTTTTGTTTTGTTTTTTTGTCTTGTTTTTGTTTTATTTATTTCTTATTGCTTATGTTTATTTATTTTTACACAATGTCTTGTTTTTTAAATAATGTATGATGACTATATGCTCTGTAAGGTGACCTTGGGTGTCTTGAAAGGCGCCTCTAAATTAAATGTATTATTATTATTATTATTAAGACATGCAAGGAAAACAAGAAAAAGGAAGTGATGAGGAAAACCGATGCTGTTTCCCAAATAAAAATATGCTTGCACAGCAGTGTACTTTTTGTTCTCAGGAGCTCACGGGGCTAATGAAGTGCTACTCTGCAAGGGAATTAATTAGCAGGAAGGCTAAGCGAGGGGTGATGCTGGAGATAAAGGAGCTATATAGAGGATGTGCTGTGGTTGAGGGTTGGCAGTAAGCAGGATGGGAGGGAGAGGGGTGAAGGGGAAGAGGAGGGTGTGAGGACGTGCTGCAGGGTGAGATGAGGGAGAGAATAAGGAGGTGGAGAAGACAGAGGTGAGGAGCAGGTAAGCCAGGTAGAGCAGGGGTGACAAGGGGGATGTGGAGGCGAGGGAGAGGTTAGAGAGAGGTGAGGAAGAGGAGGCAGGGGATACGGAGGAGATGGAAGAGGAGAAGAATCAAGTAAGGGGGAGCGGGGGGCGATGAGGAGGGGTGAAGCAGGGTGTAGTAGAGGGAGGTGGGGGTTGAGGGAGAGGGGAGGAGGGAGGGAGAGGTGAGGAGGAGATAGTAGACTTTAAAGTCTACAAAAGGAGTTGCTAAGGTTTGTTAATCGTCAAAATTTGTTTTGTTAAAAGTTTGTTAAAATGTTTCCGTTAAAAGTTCAGAGGAGATTTGTTCTATACTTAAAAGCACAAAATATAGCGATAGTTAAAGTTTAGTGTGAGGTTGAAGAAGAAATTATGATGGTGGAGGAGGAGGAGGAGGAGGAGGAGGTGGAGGAGGAGGAGGAGAAGAGAGGTTAGGAGGAGGTGGACAGCAGGGCTGAGAACAGGAGGGCAGAGGGAGGACAGGGAGTGTTTAATGAGAGAGATGAGGGGTGGCGACAATGCATTTCAATGGGGTATCTGTCGCGCCAGTTAATAAAACAAATGAGTCTTTGCAGTGCTGGAAAAACCCTCTGGAGCTGCAGATCATTGCCCGAAGGCAGCGAAACTGCCTTTTCTTATTGATTCATCTTTTATTTATTCATCTTACTTACAGCAGAGGAGGAGGCGGAAGCAAACAGGCCCCTGTAGCTCAGCCAGTCATCACACCTGAACATCACAACCGACCCTCTTCACACAGCCTTTTGACCTGAGCTGCACGCATGGGCAATCTAAGAGACCTCTTTATTAGAAGCTCAAGGAACAAGAACAACCACCAACTCCAGCATGTCGTCGGTTGGCCACCATAACCCTGGGCAACATTCATCTGCTAGGCTGCGAGAAGCGATGTCACTCTGATCAAAAAGTCAACGCCGAGTATGTTTGACAAACTTGTTTGCCTTTGATATATTGCTGCTGTGGACGGACAGACACGGATCAGGACACTGCGCTCGACAAGCAAGGGAACAGCATCAGGAGGTACAACTGCCTGATATTGCAGCCATCTGTAGTACATGTGTACTTGGTGACTCATATGACTGGATGCCAGAGAGAAAAAACAAAAGAGAAGCAAGCACAGTGTACGAAAAAATGGAAAAAAAATGACACCTGGTACCTATCTCTTGGACTGTCCATTGTGACACTTTTGATCAAATTGCCCAGTGCATATTCGTTTTGCAAACTATGCCCAGGGGGATGAAATTGCATTCATATTTGCAATGGTGTTCTATAAATAAGCCCAAGGCCAGGGTTTCAGACTTTTCTCAGACAGTTGCAAGGCCGCTGGAGCTGGGCTGTGTGGCCAGGCAAGGACAGACAAAGCAAGGAGCCAGTTGGAGTGGGTTCATGTAATCAAGTGGAAATTAGAAAAGTGAGCAATCTCACTATGAGGAGAGTGGCATTGCTCCCATGTAAGCCTGGTGGCTATTATTTCTGGGGTGCTGAAATACATTGAATAGCTGTCCATGGTGAATACCGGCAAGTAAGGAGCTGTCCTTGGTTCTGAAACACATTAAAGACCGGTAAGCATGTTCTAAGGAGCTGTCCTTGGTTCTGAAACACATAGAAGACCGATAAGCATGGTCTAAGGAGCTGTCCGTGGTTCCGAAAAACGTTGAATACCGGTGACAAGTCCTAAAGAGCTGTCCGTGGTTCTGAAACACATTGAATACCGGTGAGCAAGTCCTAAAGAGCTGTCCGTGGTTCTGAAACACATTGAATACCGGTGACAAGTCCTAAAGAGCTGTCCGTGGTTCTGAAACACATTGAATAGCGGTGAGCAAGTCCTAAAGAGCTGTCCGTGGTTCTGAAACACTTTGAATACCGGTGACAAGTCCTAAAGAGCTGTCCGTGGTTCTGAAACACATTGCATACCGGTAAGCAAGTCCTAAAGAGCAAGTCCATTGTGCTGATCACCGATATGGCTAAGGTCCTTAACCGCTGCAAAGCAATTTGTGAGTTGTTTTTTTTGTCTGTAACTGAATGACATATTATTTTAAAGAAAAGTAACAGCTACATAGCTTTATAATACATTTTTAATTTAGCAACAATATTTTGTTGGAATATTGATAGCATCTTTATAAATGCTGGAACATCTCGTTTCAATGTTCAGGGACTGATGTGTTCATTCAAAAGTTCAGATGAAATTGATTGAATGCTTAGGAGCGAACAATATAAATATAGTGAGCGTACCAAGCAGAAGATTTAGAGTTGAAGTGAAAAGGTCAGAACATGAAGCCGCTGGCGTTGCGAGAGGAATTGTTGAAGCATCGATCTGTCAAAGCATCACCTTGTGCTGCTTGTTTTAATACCCGCCATCGATTGTCTGACCTTCGGGTATAAAAATGGACAGCCCCTCAATGTGGCCTGCATGGATATTTCCACTTATATCTGTTTGTCAAAGCTCTTAGAACCCCTGGCCTGACCAATCAATAGGCAGAACTACAGCTGGGATCCTTCGATCTACATCCAAATAAATCACCAAGCGCAGAATTAGGGCCACAGGGTTGAATGTAATATCACGCAGCATTGGACTTGGACACTCACTGTTCACCTGCTTTTAAGAGACCTTTAACAGAGTTAGCTTTTACTAGAATGTCGAAGTGATGGAAGTTGGAATTAAGAGAACCAAATATGCCTACGTATAAATCTATATTTATAAATATTCAGTATTAATTGTATATGCATTCAGTTTTGCAAACAACCAATGATTTATGGATGAAGCTTTCCACTGAAGCAACGGTTTCAACAGATCCGCATTAATGTGGTTCCAATGATCTACCACAAAACAAAGAAACACAACATCCATCTTGATATGTGGTGGAGCAAGCATCACGCCCTCGATCACACCAGGTTTAATGGGAGCACAGTGTTTCAATAATGGAGTAAGCAAACATCCCAGGTCCTTAAATACTGTCTTTGAGAAACGAGTGGCTGTTGGATGTGACAGCAAGATTAACGGGCGAAAGACGGTTGGAATGCCTGCCTCCAGTGCCCACTGCATAGGGAAGTAGCATCTGGAGTGAGATAGAAAGGTGATAGCAAAGTGCAGAAGTCCCAACTAGGTCAGAACTATTCCTGGTTTCCTGCCATATGCTTAAACGCTGCTCCGATACACCGGTGGCAGAATATCAATCTAGCCGGTGAGCTAGCAGGCTCCCTGAGATTGAGTCCTGGTCTGATGAAACCCGGTTCCAGACAAAGGATTAGCTAGTCAGGCGAGATGCAGCTTACAGCCAGGGCAACCTCATTCATCTGCCATCCTCTGAAGTTGCATTCTGACAACAAGGTGCTAGCATGGCAAAAAATCACCAAATCACATATATGCAAAAAAGACTTACGGTGAGGTGTTGGAGGAGAGATGTGACTTTCAATATCGAAAATAATGCGTCATTTCTTCTCAGCTCCTGGTTTTAGTGGGGACTTGTACTCCATTACTTATTAGTTATGTAGAATTTATAAAGTGGTATTCCCATAACTGTTTGAGCCTCAACATGAATTTGGGTGCAGCGAGTTAACGACTGAAGAGGTATGCATAAGGCATAAAGGGGAAGAAGCTCATGATTTTTTAATAGTCTAATCTTGGAAAATTCTGAACCATTACTGCATTACCATGCATGCGTATGCTGTTGCATTACATAGACGGTTCACTTTCCACCACAAAGCTCTCTTTTCATATACTCATTACCCAGTTTAATGATGGGATAGCAAATGCATCGACAGTGGTTGAGTTAGAGAAAGTGAAAACATTGATCCAATTATTTTTCTCTTTGAAATATGAAGGCCGTTTTTAGGGGACATTTAACGGAGTGAGCGATGTCCCCAGCCATGTCATAGCAATGGCCATATATTACTTATAATTAACTTTTTTCCCCGTTCAGCCGCAAAGGGCAAAACGAGACGAAGGATTTGGCATTTACGCAAAAATGTTTGGTAATGTTTCTCAGACCACGGAAATTCATCCATCTATAATCTTCATGGACATTTTAAATTTTACAAGGATGTATTCGAAGCAGCGCCTCTAACCCTTCAACCTCCCAACCAGGCTCCCACAGAGACACACCTGAGCTTTCTAGCGCTCTGCTCGCCAGATCAGGTGCCTCATTATGGGGATGCTTGCCTCTTGGCTCCTATTAAAGAATAACTTTCCACCATTCAGTGAGAGTTTAGAAATCATTATGTCTTCAGTGTTTTGGGTTTTCTGAATTCCACCAGATCACATGCCTCATAAGCCCAATACTATAGAGCAGATAGGGACTAAAGGCGAATTAAGTGAATACTATAGAGTGATTACACAGTAGACCGTCTGAATGTTTTTGGGAGGGTTTTATCCATCCTGACCGTAAAATGAACCCCCCTCCAACAATACCGTCTTTTCCATGGAAGACTGTGTCAGCCAAACTGCCAGAGAATCAGCCTACTTCTATTTTCCTAAGCTTACTCTTTCTCTCCCTCTCTCTTTCAAAGACAATCTAACATTGTGTCTGCTAACTCGCCAGAATGTTGTTTGAAAGGAGATTATGGGCTATCTGGTAACACAATCCACAACCACAGACTGCATCAAACAAATAGAAGCGCCAAAAACTTGGTGCTGGCGGAGAACAATAGTGTGGCGTGCAATGTGGTCACATGAGCCCAAAAGGAAAGGTCTAGGTCACATGTGCAGAATAATGTCACATGATTTGCTCCTGCTAAACCTATCAGGTGATATAAAACAGCTGGTGGGCAACTTCCTGAACAAAGACAGAAGAAGTGAATCACTTGTGCTTCCTCAAGGGCAGGTGTCCTTGTCGTCGGCGCTGAGTCCTAAATCTTCCTCGAAAAGGGTAACAGAGAAGTGTTTTTATTCTGCCTGGCTGGCTCTGACGACAAAATGTTTCAACCGTGTTTACTGCATGTTTATACACGAGGCAGCTGGTAATAAAACATCAATAGTCAATAAATTGTAATTCGGAAACGTAGCTACTTAGTGTCCATCATGTGCACTTCGCCGTTCGCATAAATCTACACCGTCCCATTTTCCTTTTTTTTTTTACGTGGACCATTTCCAGCTGGGTTGAAAAATGGGCTCTCCGTGTTGTGTCCTAAATTTCACTGTGCCTTGACAGCCCGTTGCCGTATTTACCGCGTGAAATATAATGCAATAAGATGTGACTAGAGGAAGGGCCGTAGCTCTTTTTGATTCGCGGCTCCGCTGCAGAACAGAGCTGTCAGCGGGCCTCCCTGGACTTTTTTATTGGGCCGCAGAATACGCATCGCAACGGGGAGCGCGGTGGCTTCAGATAGATGGATCCTGCGGGGGGTGGAGAGGGCGGGTCGTGTGCCCCCCACCCCGCCACTCCGCCCCCCCCCCGGTCCCCCATCGACTCAGTTCACATAAGCCCTGCAGGTCACAAAGTTGTCCACTGCTTTTGCTTATTGGCCACATGCCGTTTGTTCATACCACAGCAGGAGGTGGAGGAGGTTGGGTGGTTGAGGATCACTGCTAGTGTAGGGTTGTTATACTTCAGCTCAGTCGGGTGGTTTAAAGAATATCAATCACGACGCTTGAATCAATTCTAACAATTTAGAAATACAACAGTCATAACATAAGCAGCATAATAGAGGAAGCTGTTCAACAGGGGAAGGGGACTCCAGGGATAACAGCAGCTAACCAGGTGTTAAAGAGACGATACATACAGGTGATTCTTCATCGCTTGAGCCACGAGACCAAAAGCAAGACTCAACAACAACGCCACAAGGTGGGACGCAAGGTGTGCCCATGCATCAATTCAATTCACCAATCTTCCACTTTATCACCTTATTTCTTTCCAGCTTATTTCCACAGGCGTATCATTCACCCATTCTTTTCTAATCCCCCTCGTCTTTGAGGACTGTAGGTGAATACCTTAAAAGCAGCACGCAGACATGCGCAAAGAAGCGTGAACTCACATCAGCACAATGATAAAGCCATCTGTCCAGGCCAATGCTGACCAGCAGTATGCCCATGTCGCAGCAGCCCGAGTCTCTCTCTCTCTCTCTCTCTCTCTCTCTCTCTCTCTCTCTCTCTCTCTCTCTCTCTCTCTCTCTCTCTCTCTCTCTCTCTCTCTCTCTCTCTCTCTCTCTCTCTCTCTCTCTCCTTTGATATTTAGCAGAGGAGCGGCAGAAAAACAGGGGAACCGAATGAGAGAAAAAGAGAAAAAACTCAGAATTTATAATGTGGAGAACACTGTGGTTGCTAACCCAGCGTTGGTAGCGCCACACGGCTGACATTGACAGGAGCCTCGGGGTCCTTCTTCGTACAGCAGAGCCCTCGAATGCTTCTTCCTCCGCCTCCTCCTGCTCCTCCTCCTCCCCCCCTCACCCACTCCTCCTCTCCCCCCTTTCCCTCTATTGTGTCTAATCCACAGATTCAATTTACTGGCGTTTCAAAGCGGTTCAAACTTTTATTGTGCTGCCGAACCAAAAGAACACCGTTGAAATGAAATATGAGAGGAAGAAAGAAGACATTTTTTACTGTTAAGTTTTACTGGCTCATAATAGCCCAAGCAAAGTTCTGGCCTCTGTCTCTTTTATGTTTTGGGAGAATGTGATTATTTTTGTGAGCATTTGGTTTGAACAAATGTTAATCACCCTTTGTTAACTTTATTTGCACAATAAGGATATGTATTATGTAGATTGCAATAAAGCAGATTGATTTCATTTCCTTCTTTATCTTCCTCTTACCCGTCTCCTTCCCTGGAAACTAATTGGCTGAGAAACAAGCCCGGGCCGCAGCCGGCAAAGTCTTTCCAAGGGAAATAGAGCAAAGCTTGAAAGGTAGATCCATTTCTAAGACACATGGCCAAAAAGTGCAAAATGACTGTATGGTCCATTCGCTCACAGGAGAAAGCCAGAGAAGAAGTAATGCCTTATGGAAATGATGTCGGTATGACCACACTGCTACAAAGTAAACCACAGGCCCGAGCCACATGGAGTGTGATCCATGCAGAAAGGATCTATCCAGTAGCGGTCTATGCAGCGTATCATACAGCAGCTGCATTATGTATAAGTTAGCAATGCATAAATGCATAAGAATAGAGCTTGAGCAGGGGTGGATCGGATGGACTGTGGGTTATGCACAATAAACATAGTTGATTACCTTCCATCCTATCGAGAAGGGCCGCTACTTATTGATGTCGTCACGCCGAGGGAGAGTTAAAGGGCTGCTAAATCCCGCCGGGGAAATCTATGCCGACCCTGACAACATCGCCAGAGTGAATTTCCATGCCTAAAACAGGCGGGGAAATGAGTGTTAAGGGGTGCCGACAGCATTGAGAGGATTGTCAGCATGCATTTCCTGGATTAGTGTAGCAGCTAGCGGTGCGGAGAGGCTGTGGCTGTGTTTGTGGCTGACAGAAAGGTAATTAATTAAAAACGGCTGTAATGCTCTTCGCTCTGGGTCGTAATGGCTACATTGATACCGCGCTCCGGAAGAAAGGGTTACGGGGGGGGCATACAGCGTGTCCAGGATGTCATCCCATTAGGCAGGGCCACAAAACTCACATCGGTTTCCCTGTTCATTGTCTACCTGCTGAGTGTGGTCTTTTGTGCAGAACTACACTGGTCCAAATTTCTCCATAGCCACCGTGAGACTTGGATTTGATTGCATTAATTTCCAGAGGATTAAAGGTGACATATTATGCCACCAGTTGCGAGTGTAAATAGCGGTTACAACCCGTTCTGAAAATCTGCCACTTCTGACATCACTAGTGGGCGTGTCCACCTAGATGTGTGCTGGATGGATCAGTCTACCAGCCAAACCAGGGGACTGTAGCAAACATTGCTCATCTATCCAGCATACATCTAGGTGGACATACCCAATTGTGATTTCGGAGGCATATTTTCCAAACGGCTTGTAACGCCTGGTGGTATAATAAGTCACCTTTAAATTCCAGACAGACACATCAGAAGGCCAAACATTTGAGAGGATTGTAGCTGAGTAGGACCATGTTTTGTTCACCGTACAGCCCCGGGTGGACCAACTCCAGAGCAGCCATCCATTGGACGCACTCACCGTCTGCTGGTGGCCTCTACATGACCCCTCTCAATACAAGCCAACTCTCTCTTGATCCGTCTGTCTGTCTGTCTGTCTGTCTGTCTGTCTGTCTGTCTGTCTGTCTGTCTGTCTGTCTGTCTGTCTGTCTGTCTGTCTGTCTGTCTGTCGACCCATCCGCCTGTCTGTTTATGCATTCATCTATCCGTCTATTTAACTCTAAAGGTAGACTGATATTCCTGACGCCATAGTTCAAAGGTCACATGTGATTCACTGGCACCGAGAGACAGATATGTCTGTTACCATGGCGATGGGAGTTGTGAAAGGATTTCATTTGAGTCCTGCAAAGTTAGTCGTGACGTTCTCCATCAATCGTTGGACTCCCTTAGAACCGTCCTCCGGAGCTGTGCGGCCCCCTCCAAACCACACGGGTCTGAACTCTTAGATGTACTTTACAGTCCGCCTCAACGTATCACTGCAGCACAGCAGGCTGATGCTACATGCTACATGTCACTGCATTAATGCATGGCGTTACCAAGCATAAGCTGATTACCTGGAGAGAAACTCACCAATTGAGGTCGAACCAAGGCTGCTAATATACCATCGAGGACAAAAAGGGCATGTCCTTGGTCTTCATTTTATGTCAATTTCCATGTTTCACACATCCAGTTCAAGTCGGCGGTAGAAATGCTCGGTATTTAACGACGGGCATAATGATGGGCTCGATGTTCATCAATATTTATGGTTATCAACCTATTCGTTTTATGGTTTCTGTTAAGGTCACAGCGATAAACTACCACCCATTTTCACCATCTTTTCAGGCATATTTTGTCCATTCAATGTTAGCCGTAGCAAATATTTACTGCACTTAAATCTGGGAGTACAGTTTAGTTGCCGGACTGTCTTAAGTGTGGTTGAATTGAATCCAGTTTGCTCATCTTATAAACCGTTGATATTACCGAACGGAATCCGTAGCGCCTTGCTACAACATCCATTATTTTGTAGTGATATTACATTATTAACATTGCAGTTAAAGATGCTTCTAGCTGCATCCGCAGTTTAAATCTCACCTCTGGTGTCTATTTACATCTGGTTCCACAGGACTACTCTGGGAGCAACTTTAATAGTGCTCTATTGCTAAGTGACTACCTCACGGGTTTCTTTCGCCTTCCGTTTAAAGAATGGAATTGTGCTCATGAATGATTTAGAAACTAAAGATGTTCATGATAATCCTCTTTTATTGCCAATCTATAGTAGATCCATTAGGCATGCATTAGTAAGTGAAGTGAACGGCCTGCATGAAGCCTTCCTAAATACGACTTGTCAAGCCACAGACACTTTCAGTTTCAAACAGAATTCATTAACAGAATTCACTATTGTGTATTCTGTTAATTACGGAATAGGTTTTTTGTTTTTCTTGTGCGAGGGGCTCTTCAAATGAAAATCTCAGGGACCCCCAAAAAAAGCGTCAGTTGGAACAGTGGAGACAGACACAGTGGCGCAGTGGTATTACGTCAGGCGGACTGAAGATTGAAAGAAATGTGCTATGACTGCAAATCGGCAGTTCTGCTCTTTATGTAATGGGGATGAGAGGACTTGGGTGCGGCCGTATACTTATCCTTCCTTTAAAGGTATTTTATTTTTATTACAGTAGATGTATCCACTGGGCTATGGATGGATTCTTAAAACGGTCGGCATGGTCTTATTGAATTTCTACTTTGATAATCACATGAAAGCCAGGAGCAAATGACCTACGATTGGATTAGCGGCGCCGTTGTGACTACGACAAGAACAGGTAAAAGGGCTTCAATAACAGATAAAAGCTATCGACTGCCTTACTGAGCTCATTTTTATGTCGTAAAGTAAAAAATTAAACACAATTATTTTTAAGTTATCAACCTTTCAAGCAAATGATTGGGGACTACATCAAATCCTGCCCCCTTCCCCTCTCTTCCTTTGGTTTGACTCTGGACAGACCTACATACGGTTGTGTTCACCATCCCTTCCCGGTGAAACAAAGCCTCGCTTCCTCGCTCATAAATCCCCAAACACAATCCCGGTCTTACAGCCGGGCCGACCGCGGAGCGTGGCTCCGGCTGCCTGCTAGCTGTGGGCACATGGGCTGCTTCCCAGAGATAAATGGGGACACTGGAAAGACTCTCTCCACAGCACTCCACCTCCTTTGTCACCTAGTCAAACTCTCGGGGGCTGGGAAGGGGGGGGGGGGGGGGGGCATGGAGGAGATGAAAGTTGGGGAAGTGCGGTCAGGTGGAGTTCGCTGCAGCCCCCTTGGCGACGGCGGTGATCGGACGTGGAAGTACATCTTTGGCGCTCTGATCCCGCCTCCAGACGTGCCCCAAGGCGGGGCACACTAGGAGGATCACGAGGAGGGGGCACTAGGAGCAGGGGAGAAGAAGGGCTCCAGCCACATCACCGCTGCGTGGCGTGTCTGGGCTTTGGCCGTCCCTGCTTACGAAACACAACACACCCCGATGGGTTGTTACGACATCAACTAACGGGCAAAGCAAATGCAATCCAGTGAACACTGGAACGTGAGTGACCATCAACACTCCCTTGTGCCTTTAGAGTGGTCCTATGGATGTGTAGGTTAACAGGTCAATCCACTTCAGTCCAATCTAAAGACATATTGACCCGTTCAATCACATGCAAATTGGGGGTTCCTCGAGCCAGGTGAAAGAAACCAGCCTCCATAGTCCCGGTAACAGCTTTCCTTCCCTTCTTACAAACTGCAAATGGATGGAAGGATGATAGGGCCCAACCCTCCTCCATCTGTCACTCTCTCTCTCTCTCTCTCTCCTCCCCTTGTTCTTCACCCCAACGAGTCAAGCCCAACATGAATATAAATGGTGGCGGGCAGTGGTGGAGCAGGGACCGGGCGCCGGAGAGCGGTCTCCCCGCTTTGGCCTCTCATGGCAGCCGCCGCCCTAATGGGTTCAGCCTGACTGAATTCAATCATGTCCCCTTGATACTCTGTGAAGAGGATGCAAATTGTCAATCGAAGGCTCCCCCTCCCCGCCCCGAACCCCGCACAACCACCAACAACCACGCTCTCACGCTCTCTCTCTCTCACGCTCTCTCTCTCTCTCTCTCTCTCTCTCTCTCTCTCTCTCTCTCTCTCTCTCTCTCTCTCTCTCTCTCTCTCTCTCTCTCTCTCTCTCTCTCTCTCTCTCTCTCTCTCTCTCTCTCTCTCTCTCTCTTCCACCCAACCTACTCCATGGTCTCACCTCGTTTCCCTTCATCATTTCTCCATCATTCACCCCCTCCTCCCCCACTTCCCTTGGCTTGCCCACTCTCTCACTCAGTCTGACAGGAGTTTTTATTTGCCTGCATGCCCCCCCCCCCCCCCCCACCCAACCAAATTCACACACACACACACACACACACACACGTAAGCACACGTAAGCACACACAAACACACACACACACACACACACACACACTCATACATATATACACACACACATTACACCACACACACATGCACAAAGGAAAATGAGTGCGCACACGCAGTTCTCCTGTCGGATCCGTCTTGATCTGCACATAACCTGTTGACACGTACTTCATCTAGCCAGAACGAGATAATAAGTGGAGAGAAGGTCACGGCAGACTCAAACTTCGTCCATTCCCGGGGCCATTGGTGATGTATTATAAAATTGATGCTGCCTCTTAAAAGTAGTAGAATAAAAATGGGCGGTTAGGTGGGATGTTTTAAGATAATAGAGTATTTTTTGTCCTCAGCATCCCTGTTAGCTACCTCAAACAGAATAAAGAAATGCACTTACACACAGAAAAAAACAATAACAATGCAAAAAATGAAAATTGAAAAATAAATTGATGAGGGTTAATCTTAAAACACCAGGCAGCTGTCAACAGGCCTGAGGAGATGATGAGTTTGGATTTGGAAAGGTTAATATATGTATTGGTTTGTTTCTTTCCAGTACAAGCACGGCTACCCACGCAGTCAGCTCAACATATTTAGGCAGTGGTTTGCCGGAACAGTGGCAGAGGGTGGTTCGGGGCACACACACAATTGAGGGAAGGAATGAATGCTATTTCCAGACACACTAGGTAGTACTAGGAAGGATTAGCCTGGTTGGTCCTTTGGGTTTAGGCTCACCCTGTAATGGTGAAGATAGGAAAGACTTGACGAGACAATACTCTTGGCACACCCTCTTGGAAGCTATGATTAAATAAAAAACATTTGTCGAAATTATTTTGTGGAAACAAATTATAAATATAAAGTTTCACAAACATTTAGATTGAGGTTTCTGTCGTTGTGTGGTAAGGCTTGATCCACTTTGAGGAGCTTGCAATCGTCTACCACTTAAAGCAGATAGATAGAAGAGTGAGATCGATGAGATGGGTGAATGTGTGTGTGTGTGTGTGTGTGTGTGTGTGTGTGTGTGTGTGTGTGTGTGTGTGTGTGTGTGTGTGTGTGTGTGTGTGTGTGTGTGTGTGTGTGTGTGTGTTTATAGGTGAGTGGAGAGGGGTAAGGTGATGCACTGCAATTAGCCATGATGAATTGCAAGACCCTTTGGATACATTGTAAATAATTGATTTTATTTTTAAAAGAAACATCAGATGAAGGCATTCCACAGCGAGCAGCATCAGTGTCAGGGGCTGATGGGATGGAAACCGGCTAAGAGAGTCCATTTCCCCTCCGTCTCCCTGTGGGGAGGTGGGGCCGCAGTAAATAACCGCCACATCGCCCCAGGGTGAAAGAGAGAGAGAGAGAGAGAGAGAGAGAGAGAGAGAGAGAGAGAGAGAGAGAGAGAGAGAGAGAGAGAGAGAGAGCGAGAGAGAGAGAGAGGGACAGAGAGAGAGGAGAGGGGAAAGAAAATCCTCCACACTCTCTTTCAGTACACTTTCTCTTCCTATGCTCTCTCCCCCCCCCCCCCCCCCCTCTCCGTCTCAACCGCCCCCCTCGCTTGCTCCCACTTGCAATTCTTTGCTCATTCATTCTCTCCAACCTCCCTTCCCCAAAGCCTCTTTGTGCCCTCAGCTTTCTTCCAGCTTCTCACTGTGCTCTGTGTGTCTCAATCTACATTGCTTTCTTGACACCCCCCTCCCACCAACCCACGTCCTCTCAATTCACACACACACACTTTCACCCACACACACACGCACCAACACGCACACACACATACGCATGCATTGTACCACAGCCCCCGATCTCAATTCACTAGACACACGTGCATGCACACGCACACAAACACTCACACATGCGCACGCGCATGCACACACACACACACACACACACACACATACACACACTCTTCTTTCTCTTGCCCTAGCCTGGCAGAGGATTGCTGAAAGAAAGGTGGAATTGGATGTCTTCCTCGCACAGGCGTCCCTTTGAGACTCTCAGGTGATTTTCCTCTTCTCTTGTGTGCAGAAGTGAGTTGTTACAGCTCAGCACTTCAACGTCATCCAAGACAACCAACAGCCGTGCACCGTCCCATATGGCCCTCTGGGGTTCAAAGCATATGGTCGTTTTTATATGCGCACACACACATGCATGCACAGACACACACACTTACAAACACGCACACAAACACACTCACACAATTGTAACTCCGCCATTCAGTGTGCCCACCAAATGTGAAGTTGTAGGACTTCACATTATTTTGTTCCCAGCCTTGTGTCAATGACACGTCTGACAAAGATTGATGCATGTACATTATTCACCTAGCTCGAGGTCTGTGGGAGTGTTTTTAGATCGTTTTCGCTTGTTTTTTTTATATAATGAAAGAAAGAATGCCATTACATGAGTCTTGGTGAGTAAGTTGACAGTTTGGTTTCTATTATGTCAGCCCCCTCTTTCAGAGGAACAACCAGTGTTGATGATTCAATATCCTTCAATATTAACAGAGGCCTGATGATCAATGAAGCAGCATTTTGTGTGAAACAAACTAAACAAATCACACACCTTGTTCCTTATGGGGACAACGTGTGGAATTCGCCCCTAACCAGCTGGTGTTGGAAGAATACTCTCGATAATTCAGATTCAACAGCCAGCATTTGCCTTGAGGCACCCAATCTGCCCTCTTCCCTACATCAGCATTGTCAGGTGCAAGAAGGGGGCAGGACAAAAGAAGCTTAGACGGCCTTCTCTCATGACTGATTCAGTAAGGTCAATGTACGACTTCCATATTACTCTTATAAGCGCTGAGTCAGACCTCGTCCAGGTGATGAGACCCACAGATCCACTATAAAATCCTCATGTTTCTCAACCCAATTCCCTCCTCTTCTCTCCTTCCACTCCCTCCCCCCCCTCCCGCTCCTCCTCTCAACACGGCGAGTGTCTAAATCTCTCCACCCAGTGGGAATCCCTCGCTCCTCTTATCTCTCTGTGTCTTTTTCGGTGTGTTTGCAAGAGAGCGAGAGAGAGAGAGAGAGAGAGAGAGAGAGAGAGAGACAAAAGAGGGACAGAGAGACAAAGAGAAAGAGAGAGAGAGAGAAAGTGCGGGAGTCAGATAGAGAGTGGCGGCCCGAGCACCTTAAGGAACACAGCCAGATCAAGGTCGGAGGTGAGTGGGCAGAATAATCCCTTTAAGAAAGCCTACCCCCTCCCTCTGGCTGAAGCAAAGCTGGCGTGAGGAAGGTCAGGCCGGGCCTGGCTGTGTAGCGCTGTCCCTCCTCAGTGTCTAGCCCTGGGATTGTTGCTGCTGAGGCTGCTGCTCCATTACAGCCCGGCTTATCACCCACGGAATGGGCTGTACACACTGAATGCAGAGCTAAAGAGAAGCCAGATGAATGTTTGAACTGGTGGGCCCAGGTTGAATGCCTTACCTTTTTTTCTATCAACCTCCTCCCGGCTCTATATTCCTTATCATCCCTGTGTCATGTTAGCTGCTATTCTCCCTCCCTCGTCTCCTCTCGCTCTCTCTCTCGCTCCTTCTCTCTCTCTCTCTCTCTCTCTCTCTCCCTCCCTCTCCCTCCCTCTCCCTCCCTCTCCCTCTCCCTCTCTCTCTCTCACTCATTTTCCTCGGTCTATTCTTTACCTTTCACGCACGCCCACGTGCTCTAACCCAATGTGCAGGGAATTGAATCGTTCCCTTCTCTATGCTGTGTCTTTTAAGGATGACCTGAATGAGGAGTAGGTTTTTCTGAAAGGATCATGCCCTTTTATATGGGTCAGGATATTGGGGAAAGAAAACACTTTACTGAGCCCACGGACAGTTTCCAGATGAATGTAGTACCATCTTGGCCCAAATGGACAGTGTTCCAGTTGTTGGGTGCTGTAGCTTGTCCCCTCCCTCTACTGATACTTTTTATGCTTACCTTTTTCCTAACTTGCGGTCTTTGTTTTTGTTTCAGTCCCTCTTTGTGCTGCCACCTAATGTAATTCCCTCCAACACACTGTTGGCAAACAGAAACAATGCAGCTCAATGTGACAAATGTGGTTTGCTTACAAACAGGCATCCGTAATGAGTTGTGGTTGAGAACATACTGCACGGTTGACTTGAGATTTATAGAGGGATGTGTTTTTGTGTTAAAAAGTCCTGAACAGTGTTTGTCGGGAAACATAATTATAGCTGTTTACCGTGTCTGATGTTTAGAGAGAATCTTCTGAGGCAGCTCTGCAAGACCAAATACTGTGAATATGTTGTCCTTCTGCCTGCAGAGCGCTCCTTTTAAACCTCAGTTCCCCACAATACACAGGCAATTCCACTGCAGCTGGTTCACACCTACACTGCACCAACATACACTCATACCAATCTCTTTCCAAAGATCCAACAATCCATTTCAACAAAGACACATTTGTTGTACGTCGAGTAAAAACTGTATAATTAACACAGAAACTCATTATGGCAAATTATATTGTGAGGATTTCAAAAATGATCATCACTCACCATGAACAATAACCATGCCTCTAACTTTATCTCCCTTTCTTTCATTGTTTCTTTTTTCTTTCTTTCTTTCCTGTCTCATCAGTTTTGCGATAGAAACCGAGCAAAGCATTTCCACAGGTGGTCTCCTTGTCCCTGGTCCAATTACGGCGCGACGGCAGGGATATTTTTATTGTTCTTTGAGGAGACATTCCTATGGCTGCCAACGTCTCTGAGAGTTGAGGGGCCTGGCACATACCCCTCCGCCCTCCCTCCACCACCCAACCAAGGGAAACCAAATGTCCCCTTAAGAGACCCATCAGGTCCCAGTGTATTACCCACACCAACTGACCTACTTCAAACAGCAACAACACACACACACACACACACACACACACACACACACACACACACACACACACACACACACACACACAAGCGCACCCTTACAGATGCACAAACACACACACACACACACACACACACACACACACACACACACACACACACACACACACACACACACACACACACACACACACACACACACACATACACAAAAACACACACACATTCAAGCACACAACTTATTTTTCCATGTGTGTTCATGCTGCTGTCTCTGTGATTGAATATGTGGCAACAAACAATGCAAATGCATGGAGTCTGGGCAAGGAAAGGCAGCAGAACTCTGAGTCACTCATGGCTGAGGTAGCAACCGGGTAGTCAACAATTAAGGTCATCCATGAATGATGAATTATGGACTAAACATCCTGTTCTCCTGTATCGAGTCAACGGAAGGCTCTGCAACTGACTGACAAGTTGATTGACTCAAGTACACAACCTTATGCCAACCCTCCATCGGTAAACAATTGTTGAGATTATTATTATTAACATTATTAATATCACTATTATTATTTATACTATAAAAGGTCCCTGTTATTTGCCAGGGGAATTCACTGCAACATCATTATTAAATTGTGTTATACATTCCTATTTGTTTACCAGGAAGGGAGGTTGACATTTATGTTTGTGACTGGCAACATTGTAAAGGCAGAAAGAGCAGGTTTCTCTAATCTCCTTGATACGGATGAACAAATGGGCTTTTTATATTCTGCATTTTTTTCTCCAGGTGCTTTAGAGATGACATTTAAATTGGTATACGTATTTCTCCTTCCCAGCTGTGTGTTATACCCCCCTGATGAATCAAGAGACATTTACTTCCTCTACCAAAGAAAGATTAACTCAAAAACTATTTCATTTGTTAAACTACAGAACAAAATTGAAGCATTATGCAAATAAACCAATGTCTTTTGAGAGTAGCAGCATATATTAGCATGTGTTCCTCAGGCGGGGTCCAAACGCACACAAATATGTAGAAATAGATTCTCCCAATAATATGAATCTAATGACATACATTTGGCTATCAAAATAATAATTACTAACACTGTATCATCATACTTTAGGAAGTGATACTTTTTAAGGTATAGCAACACATGATATGCCTTTGTGCTGATTAAAAGAACTTTTAATTGGTACCACAAAGAAATCGCTCATTACTATAAATAAAAACCTTTCTAGTCTAATTTGTCTGCCATCTGTTTTCCTACCCCTCAGATCTCAGGGTATGTAAGCTTATAAAACACGAGTTTGACCTATAACAAATAAATCTTGTTATTTTTTATGCATTATTATCTTTGCTCATTGCAACACACAATTGATTTTATGCATCTTCCCGTCCTATTCTGCTTCCACTCTTTCCTTTCTGGCAATATAGCCTTGTTTTTACCCAGTAAACTAGTCCATGGAGAGTCTGCAACTCCCATCCCCACCACACAGAGCAATGCTTACCTTGGCTCCGCACGAGGAGACGCAGTGCGAGGCGTTGAGGAGCAATACCGAACACACATTCATTTTTTGGGAGAAGGAGTGGGGGGCTGCTGAGGGTATTCAGAATCAGTATGTAGGTACTGCTCAGGGGTTGAGGGATGTGCTTATTGGAGCCTCAGCACCGTACTGGACGGAGGAAACTTCATCAATCAGCGGAGTCAGAGAGGGGGAGAGAGAGAGAGAGAGAGAGAGAGAGAGAGAGAGAGTGAGAGTGAGAGTGAGAGTGAGAGAGAGAGAGAGAGAGAGAGAGAGAGAGAGAGAGAGAGAGAGGGAGGGAGGGAGAGAGAGAGAGAGAGAGAGAGAGAGAGAGAGAGAGAGAGAGAGAGAGAGAGAGAGAGAGAGAGAGAGAGAGTGAGAGAGAGAGAGAGAGCAGGGAGGAGTGCAGGAGTGGAAGCAGGGGTGCAAAGGGAAATGTGCTGGCAATCTCTGCTGGTTAACAGGGCTGCTTGGATGCAAACACAGGACTGGGCAGTGATTGGTTGGTGGTGGATGGGTCTTGGCGTGTGTGACAGCGACAGCTGTTTGCAAATGATGGCGTCCCAGAGAAAGAGAGGCAGGGCGGAGTGTGGAGGGATGGAAACAGCACAGCCCAATGATGGCAGAATGGGCCCGTTCCCTACCAGCACACTCTCCGCCACCGTACACTGGGAGATAGAATTGCACCAGTACAACGCAATGAGAAGCCAAAAGCAACGGAGGAAAGTGTATCGTTGCAAGGCTAATGACTACAAACCCTGCCGAACGCAGAGGCCCGGCCTCCTCCAAAGAGGGAGCTGCCTATTTTCCTTTCCAACCTCCAAACTCGAATGGCAGTCGCTTTGGGCTAAAGACACTAGGCATGTTATGTTATGAATAAGCCGATTCCCTGGGCTGGTGTGCGCGTGCATGCACGTGTGCATGTGTGCGTCTGTGAGCATTGTGTGTGGGTGTGGGAGTGTGTGTGTGTGTCGCCACTAAGCCTAATGGTTAGCTGGCTGCAGTGACTCCCCCACAATTCAGCACCATATGAATCTGCTCATCCGCCCCGTTCTCCCCAGCAGCGATAACGACCCTTAAGCTGTGGCCCCTGGTGCCACGGTGACTGAACTGTTATAAGAAAACACACTAGAAGCCAAAAAGAAGCCGGGCGACCAAATAAAAATGTCAAAAGCCGAAGACACATCGAGGAGTGACCGGAAAAAGCCCCCGAACCGCGACTACCCCCTTATCTGCGTCTACCGCCATTACACTCTTTGTTTAAGACAGAGGCGCTGATATATGGCTGTGCTCAGCCTCGCCTCCTTCTATCTTTTGTCCATTTAGCAGTTTGGAGCATCGCATTACATTTGGCAAACATACACACTGGATGAAGCTGTTTCCGGCGGGGCTTAACTGCCCCACGGAACTATTATTGAACTCAAAATATCATAAGCAATAAACAAAACATTACTGTTGAGTGGAGTATACACATGTATAGTATACACGTGGGTATTATTCTATAATGAAGGAATCTGACCGGCTTTTGTACAGCCTCGAATCTCCCTCTCCCTCTCCCCCTCCCCCTCCCCCTCCCCCTCCCCCTCCCTCTCTCTCTCTCTCTCTCTCTCTCTCTCTCTCTCTCTCTCTCTCTCTCTCTCTCTCTCTCTCTCTCTCTCTCTCTCTCTCCCCCTCCCCCTCCCCCTCTCTCTCTCTCTCCCCCTCCATCTCTCCCTCCCTAGAAACACTAGCACAAGTGTCTTCTGCCAACTTCAAAAGGCCTCAGCTGTATTCTGTGGTCCAGCCTACATTTGGTTTCAATTTCTGCAAAATGCCAAGCAGCTAGCTGCAGCAGGTGTTTGGGATTGGCATATACGCTGGTGTCATCCTCCGGTTAAGACCGTAAGCAGGGTGCAAGGTTCCACCATATGGCACGGGAGGCATTCTACATATGGAAGCCAATTCCCTGGCTGAGGGCGCTCATATTTCACGCAAATAGGACTGCTCACTGGCCCGTCCCCAGCTAATGAAGAGTGGAGAAATGCCAGAGAAACAAAAAACTCAGAAAGAAACAAGCAATAAAAAAAACAGGAAGGACTTGGATGTTTTTTCGCCCCGACTGACTCCAGCTTCTGGTTGCTGCGGCCGAGTGGCATGTCGCTCGATGGGCTGAGGTCCCCGCTGGAACATCCAGCCAGATGTCAGCATTGTGAGACTTTGTTTGAGTCTTGTGGAGTGGGGGCGGGAGGCTACAATACAAGGAGCAGTGAGGTCACCCTCTCTCCTGCTCGCTCCCTCTCTCCCACGCATACATTCACACGTACACATACAGATACACACACACACACACACACACACACAGATGAACAAACTCAATCAAACACAGACACACACTTCCAGTCATATGTCCAACACACACACACAGGACAGACAGAGCTCCAGCAGCCAGTAATGGATGATATGGTGATTACGGGGCTTGGAAGAGGCACACTGCCTTCTATTAAAAGCACTGGGCTTGGAGCGCATTTCAATCTCCCCTCGCACATGCTCAGAGGCATTGACTAAAGAGAGCCCACCACCCCTCACACACACACACACACACACACATTGGGGTGTGCGGGCACACACATGCGCACAAGCAAACACAGTTTTGAAGTCGTAACACTTTGTGACACGGGCACACAAACGCACACACACGCACTCACACGCGCACCAACTTACAGGGTTGCCAACATTGAAGTCGTCACACTGAGTCAGACACACACACACACACACACACACACAAACACACACACACACACACATCTAGACTACAGGCTATACAATTCTGAGCACCATGCCCCCTGATGCTGGGGCTTGAAGAGGGCGGTAATAAAGCATGCTTCATCTGATGATGAAGTCTTGATGCAGAAGTAGGCTTGCTTTAAGACATGTGATTTAATTCATTGCCTCTCTCTCTCTCTCTCTCTCTCTCTCTCTCTCTCTCTCTCTCTCTCTCTCTCTCTCTCTCTCTCTCATTTTCTGTCCCTCTCTTTCTCTCTGTCTGTCTCTCTCTATCTCTCTGTCTCTCCTTCTCTCGCTCTACCATCTTGCCCAGCTAAGATGGATCGTAGCACACATACAAATGCCTGCACTCTCACGCACTCCCTCCCTCATCTCTCTCTCTCTCTCCCTCATCTCTCTCTCTCTCTCTCTCCCTCTCTCTCTCTCTCTCTCTCTCTCTCTCTCTCTCTCTCCCTCTCCCTCACTCTCTCTCTTTCTCTCCGTCTCTCTCTCTCCTTCCCTCTCTCTCCCACGCTGACTCTGACTCTCAGTGCGCTGTAGAGAGAGGAGCGAGGTGCACACGTTGAGCGCGGCAACTCTACAGGGGGGTGGGAGTGAGCGAGCAGCAGACACAGCAGCCGCTACGAGCCAGCATTTCCACGGCACGCGCGCAGCCAGGAGAAGGAGAGCCGAAGACGAAAGAAGAAGAGAAGAGGAGGAGAACTAAAAGGGGCAAATTAACTCCCCGCCGCCGCGCCGGGGCTCCGTACCGCCACAGAGAGAGACACACAGCGAGGGACAAGACAGTGACAGAGAGAGATACAGAGTGGGAGAGAGAGAGAGGTATACAGAGAGAGAGAGAGAGAGGAGAAGAGGAGGAGGCAGAGGCAGAAGCTTCCGTCTGTGGTTGAAGCAGCAGCGAGCGGATCAGTGTCTCTACAACCCACAGAACCTGGATAGTTTTGCGCTTCTGACTCGTGCGTATTTGTGCTCTTTCTGGCTGTCCCGTTCCCTCTGTGTGTGTGTGTGCGCGCGCAGGAGTTTTTAAGGATTTTCAAGTGGCAGCTACACCAAAAAGGACAAGAGGACAGAGACAGTATTTCATCCTCTGCTGTGGCATTTGCTTTTTTGGGTTTATTTTTTGTCTTTAGTGAGTGGTAATTGTCCTGGTCGAGGGATCTGCCGTCTGGGAATCGCTTGTTGTTCTCTCACTATGGATGGATTTAAGAGAGTGAAGTGAGAGAGCTGGACAGGCAGCAACACTGACTGAGCGTCTTCTGTTCTGGACTCGCTGCTCAGGTAAGGGCGTGGGGGAATGCTTGCCTTGCTTTTGGCTTTAGGCTTTATGAGTTCCGATCAACATTGTTGTGCTGGAATAGGCACCATGTGGTGTGCAGTTTCAAGGGTTGCCTGTAGCAATGGTGGGGCATTCCTAGTCTGTGTGTGGAAAACCGACAAAATGTTTTCAGCACATGTGCCCCCAACACATATTTAGTGGAGGGAAGGATTCAAATATATATGCCAACCCTATGATCTCAAGGAGTGTAACGTATTAAAATTAAATTACGTTTACTTGCCAAAATACATAATTTAAATGCAGCTGCATGTTTGAGAGGCTTCTCTTGTGTTGCATCTCAGATGTAAGCTGCTTTTAAATACAAGTCAAATAAGCGACGAAGGAAGCAGAGTGATGTTGTCTTTCCTAAACTTGTCCAGACAAGAGACAACCAGGAGGTTATGCAGTGAAAGGAAAGAACCAAAGAGTGGGGAAAACACTAACCTTTTTTTTATTTATATCTGATTAAAGAAGGCTCATGCATATGCATAGGCCACATTCCAGCAAGGTTATTCTTTCAAGCTCCTTTTTGTAGGGAATTCTTCAAAAATATTTTTATAATGAAGTGAATTATATAGGAATATTATTATAATGAAGAGGAGAGGAGAAAGTTAGGAGTTGGTACAAACAGGCAGTTTTCACTTAGGGAAAACACTGTGTTGGGAGTCTATAATTGTTATCTAATAATAATAATTGTAATATAATTATAATTGTTTATATGATTATTATGAGTCTAATTATAATTTTACGTAAGCATGATACACATTATGCTTGTTATTATTTTGTTGATTATGTTGATTATTTTGATAAAGTGTTAATATTTATTTTTATTATATTACTGTTATTATGTAATAAAATATGTGAGCATCCTTTGTTTTGCTCTTGAAACAGCAACATACATATTTTGTCAGTTGATCCAAACAGTAACTCAGTGGAAGACTAAAGCAAAAGCTTGAACAGAAAATAGAGCTTTTCACATTTTGGTATTTTTTACAAAACAAACCAATGATGATAGAGGAACCTGAGGATTATCATGGGTTTAGCGCAGGGAAGAGGATTTACAATGTGCTGTTAATAATTATATGCTTAATTTGTGCATGCTGGGTATTAAGTGTGCTCAATGTCATCTGAGGGCAAACACCAAAATAGAAAAAAATCGAGGGTTCAACCTATCAAGTCGTGTTATATATTTTTAAAAGACCTTCAACTGTTGCCTAAGAAATGCTTTGGAAGCAAAGACATTCAAAATTATTACCCCAGATCACGATTTAGTGGAAGTGTCATTTCCCTGGAGTTTAAAGGGCTTAAATTGAAGGGAGGAACGACTTTCAATTTTATGTTGCCAGATTAGATCCTGATTATGTCAAATTCGTGTCGTACTCCAAAAATTCCAGAACGCTTGGAGAGAAGCAACTCAAGAACTAAAATCAACCCAACATAGAGCATATCTCTGAAATCTGGCGCCGGTTGAGTGAAGTCCCTCAACTGATTTCATGGAGCCTGATTAACAGCATGTGTAGGCGGTTGTGGAAATAGAGACCAAAAAAAAACATGGAGGTTGAGCAGATCTGGAGTGAATCCAACATCCCCCCCCCCCCCCCCCCCCCCCCCCCACACCCCCAGAGCCGTCGTTGGCTAGAGGTCTTCTAAACCTAACTTCACTGGAGCTCCTTTTTAAAACAGGTCCGGCGCTACAAGCACCTTGATAGGGTTCGGGAGATTCATTATTCACACCAAAGGAGGGGTCGGGGCGTGTCTCGCTATGCTAGCCCGCAGCAAACCATTAGCCTTTCATCAGATGGATCTCTGAGGTGGCTGTCCATGTCTATAAATACACGTCCATCTCACCTCACCTGTCGTCTCCTACGTCGGGAGCCAGCGGCTATCATCCGACGCCATTCAACGCTAAGTACTTTCATACGATTGGTGGTTGTTTCCGCAGTCTGTTAAAGTGGGGCTAAGATTTAGGACATTTCTGGCCTCGTGTTTTGATCACATGTTTGGGGGGCCCCAGAGAGAGAGAGCCTCCCCTCTTCATCTTGTCTGTCATGTCGTATTACTCCAGCGAGTATCCCACCAAGACAGGTCCTTGCTGCTATCTTCCATCTTCTATTACAGTCATATCAAAGAGTCCTTTGTAAACGTTGTATTGTCCATCACTGATGAAAACAAAAACTCCACAGTAAAGGCGTGTTATCGTACATGCTGTGGGCCATCTCCTTCCATGATCTTGTGGGGGCAGGATTGTAGGAAGGCTGATCCCAGCCAAAAGTGTTGGCTACGATACCCCTACGGTCTCCCCTAGACTATCGGTAGGCATCCATGGGCTGGTAGGCCTTGTCCCCTACCTGATCTTTATGGACCTCTATCTGAATTCCCTGTCAGAAGTCGCATTCGATTAAAAGCATCTGCTAAATGCCTCAATGTTAAAAGAAAAAAAAAGAAAAGGATGTGTGTGTGTGTGTGTGTGTGTGTGTGTGTGTGTGTGTGTGTGTGTGTGTGTGTGTGTGTGTGTGTGTGTGTGTGTGTGTGTGTGTGTGTGTGTGGATGCACACAGCCGTTCTCTGACCCTTGACTCTCTTACTCTCTGTGGCTCTGCAGACTCTGGGGGCTCTGCCATGTCCTGGTTGTTGGCAGTGTGGATAAGCCTGGGCTTCCTACTGGCGTGCCAGGCCACGCTCTACCAGACCATCCAGCAGCACCATGTGGCCCGTCCCGGCCGCACCGACATCCTCACGCTCGGTAAGTCCCGCCTGCTCCTGGCTCTCGCACAGGATATCGGAAAACTGGAACCGCCGGTGGTTCATCAGCACTGTTATGCGGCCATCGGGTGCTACGGCGTAATGATTACCTGTGTACAGGAGGCCATCGATGAGGAACCGCACCGGATGTCGATACGCTTAATGGCTTTATTTTTAGCTGAGAGTTACTGTGAGGGAGATCGCGTACTTCAGGGAGAAGTACGCAAGGCTCCGCTGCCTTGTGCTAGTTCAAGGAAATGGAAATAAGAGCGGGTTGACAGGTGTTTCGGACCAGACAATAGACCTGGCCTACTAGCCCATTTAGATGGTGATTCTCAACATATACTGTCTTCTAAACATTGCACGGAGGATATCTGGTGTTTCTGCGGAGAACCTTTCTTGACTGCAGAGAGCACAAGCTTCCTGGCTGCTTAGTGTAGGAAAAAAAGGTGCTGGTATCCAAGGTGGCTTTGATCAGCCGAAGCTTAGATGGAAACGACAATTACGTTCCGCCTTTGCTCGACAGAAGCATTTGGCAATTATGCCCGATGCTTTCTTCACCATAGTGGCACATGAAGGGGATAGGGAGCATTGAGCTGGGTCTGACTCGCTGATTATGTAACGCGTGTTTCCTCCATAACGCTTGTGGCAGCAGCGTGTGCGCAAAATGTCACCGAAAAAGGGAGGGAGGTTATTTTGAACCCAAGCAAAGGCTTACTTTAAGCTTTGAACAATAACTGCAACTCTGCTGACGATATAACCCCCCCCACCGCCCCAAAAAATAATTATAAATCTCCCACAGTGTGGTGCGGTCGAGTGACGGCTAAGCATCGACATTATCTGCTGCTTGCTCGTGCCCATGTAGCATGTTGGAGCCAGGAGCCAGTAATTGAAGTAGAGTAGGATATGGGGGGGGATCACAGCTGATGTCTAATGACGCGCCACTCTAAGAAAGGCAGTATAAGAAGAGAGGCTTTTAAGAAGTTATTTTAGCTGTGGTTATTTTAGCTGTGGGACGGGGACATGTTCAAATCAAAGCTTGTTATTCTGTTGCTTTTTATTAAAGGCGTACCACTGGACGGCCCTTTCAGTAAAAACAAGAGAGTTTGGTTTGTCTAACTGAGCTCTGAATCCATTTTCTAGGCGTTGTTTGCGTGTAAAGGGCCATGGGATGGGTGGCGGGGTTGCTTAAGGTATACAAGCGGAGAGGCACCAGTAAGTGGCTTTCTGTATTATGCATGAATCCCAAAGGGGTAGGAAAGCAAAGCGCCTCCCAATGGCTTTGGCCAAGTGGATTAAGCCAGGTCATGGCTCTCAGGGACACACACAAAAACACATACCGCACTCACATACTCAACCCCAGCATATTTACACACACACACACACACACTTCCTCTCACACATGCAAACTAGCAAGACCCAGCCATAATGGTATGGTATTTTCATTGGTCAGGTGGGATTTGTGGACCTGCGTACCTTGTCAGGAGAGAGCGAGAGCGAGAGAGAGAGAGAGAGCGAGAGCGAGAGCGAGAGAGACAAAGACAAAGACAAAGACAAAGACAAAGAGAGAGAGAGACAAAGAGAAAGAGAAGGTGAGTGAGAGAAAGAAATAGAGCGAAAAAAAGAGAGAGAGACAGAGACAGGAAGCCAGAGAGAATAATCGAGAGAGAGACCGAGACCGAGAGAGAGAGAAAGTGCGGCAAGATTGAACCACGCATAAACGATGAATATAATCTGTGCTTTATTAGACCATTCTGAGACACTAATTTAATTGAAGTTATTACCGTAAGTGATGGCAAGCTCCAGCAACCTGAACAGGGCGAGAGCGCTGTAACGACTTATCAAAGGCTAATTTTATTCAGCCTGCTTCACACGGAGAGTTTCATCACATCCACAGTTGCTACCTTTACTGTTTCCATATTGCCAGATCAAATCTATCACTGAGATTTTTTACCACCAATGCTCCTACGAAAACTTTTATAATCAGTATAAATTGGATGGACGACATGAATAATGGGTGTTGGCATCCTAATGCGTTGATAATCTCAGGATATGTTTAATGTTATTCAATACTCTAACTGGCTAGACTCCTGGTCTAGAGCCCCATTGCAGAAGCCCATTACACCTTTTACTGTATGTCACCTTTATCTTTTCATGTCATCGGACATCAGTCTTGCTCAGCTGTGGATCAGCATCACGCAAACTCACCAGAACTGCTCCGTCAGAAGTGAAATGCTATGATGAATATTTGAATTACAATTGATTTTATAATTTGAGACGTTCTCTCATTTCACTCAGGCCAGAACCTCCGATATAAATAGATGGCTTTGTAGCACGATGTGATGGAGAGGGAGGGAGAGAGGGAGAGAAGAGAGGGACAGAGAGACGGCAAGAGACTTTGTGTGTGTGTGTGTGTGCGTGTGTGTGTGTGTGTGTGTGTGTGTGTGTGTGTGTGTGTGTGCGCGCGCGCGACGTGTGTGTTTGTGCAAGCATGTGTGTGTGTGTGTGTATGTGAAAGAGAGAGAGTGTGATTGTCTCTGAGTGAGGGACTGTATGTGTGAGAGAGAAAAAGAGAAAGAGATAGATGTCTCACACCGATAATTCTATTGGCTGCTTTGTTTGGCTGCTCGCAGAAATCTAATATCATTTAATGGTTCTGTGATTATGAAGGAAGATTTTCAACAGGGGCGATGTGTGGTACACTTGATGTGTCACGTTGTATTAGTCGTCGGAATGCAGAAAAGTGTGCATTACTGCACTACCTCTGCTGCATTATTGTATGCCAGAGCTGCCGCATACACAACCGAAAAAAAAGTAACCACATGGATACATCTTGATTTCGACTTTCTACCCACGCAAGAAGCTGAAGGACCAGAAAAGGCATATTGCTCTCCATTATCTATCTGTATCGCGTCCTCCTCCCACCATATCCTGCATGTTCCAGCGCCATACGTCTCGGTGTACTTCGGTATCCCGCATGATTCACTTTTACATCATACTCATGTGAATGACATCTTTCTTTTCAGGGGTAAATAAACAAACAAACCAAAAAATGACAGGCGAAGAAAACCTTGTTGGAAGAGCAAAAACAAACCTCAAAATGCAAGGCGGTGCCTTGAAGTAAAATCTTGAGCACATTGGCTCGCCGCCAACATTGCTGTCTGAGAAAGTGAACAATTCAGAGGCTCAGAACAGCATCCTGCACACAGAAGTGTGTGGAGAATGGTGGAAGGTGAAGAGAGAGGCGCGGGGGGGGGGGGTGCGGATATCTGAGCATGGGAAGGCGAGCGTGTTGAGAGAGGTGCGGCTCCAATCCTGAAGCCTGTTCCTGAATCCAACAAGGTTTGTAAAAAAGAAAAGGAACAACAAATAAGATGTAGGCTTTACGATTGGCTGCTATGGCAAGCAGACACTGGGGAAAACCAACGCATAGACAAATAAGTTTACACGTTTATAGATTCACATTTATACAAGCCGGACAAAGCCAAGGCTGTCTCTCTCTCCTTCTCTCTCTCTCTGTCCCCCCCTCTCTCTCTGTCCCTCTCTCTCACTGTCTCTCATCTCTCCCACAGTTTCATGATCTCTGGGACAACGTGCAGGGACTCAGGTCTGGACATTGTCTGTAGTTGCCCTTTCACACATGCAGCCCACTACAGGAGATTGTCAGACGCATTCTCAGTTCCTGGAAATACTCTCTTTGGTTCAGGCAGAGGGAAGCGCCTGTGTGTGCAGGAGGCAGGACATGACGCAGAACGTACACCGCAGAAATCCCTCTGTTTTGTTTACAGCATATCCAAGATGGCGGACAAGGCAACAGCCCGACCGTAATGAAGTCTGTGTATTGACATCAATGCAACATGTCATATTCTTAGTTATACCTAAATGCTTAAACATCATCAATGCTTGAATTCTTCTTCTCCTTCTGCATTTACCGCCACGGCCCAATGCCGGTAGGTAATACAGGATCTAGGTGCTATGTTCTCCAAGCAATTACCTGCTCTGTTCACACATTGCTCAATCGGACATTATACAGACGTTGTACTCGGGAGCTGGCAGGGGAAACTAAGTTTAACGTCAGGTCCAAGTGATTAAGACATTTGCGTTTTCACACACAACTCCTCAGGGTAATGTCTAGATAAGTTCAGAGTTGCAGCGCAAGTGTGAATAGGGGTTCTATCTCTCTTTCACCCTGTCTCTCCCTCTCTCTTTCGCTCCCTCTCATTCTCCCTCTCTCTCCCAATCACTCTCTTTCCCCCTCTCTCTCTCGCCCCGTCTCACATCCCTGACTACAGCTCGTGCTACACAAGATTGATGGCGGCCTGATTCTGGGCAGCCAATTCTAGTCTCTCAAGAAATAATCCACTACATTGACAGATGAGCTGGATTTGACGTGGCACACAGGAGCGTCCGGCTCGGCTCTGCTCTGCTCCACTCACCCACCTCCCCCCTCTCCCCACACACACACACGCACACACGCACACACACACACACACACCTCTCTCTCTGCTCTCACCTGTCCACAAATTTGGCTGAAGCCGCTCGTTGGCCAGAGAGTATCACTTCAGTAAGAACCAGGTCACTTTAGATGGCAAAAGTGTGTGTGTGTGTGTGTGTGTGTGTGTGTGTGTGTGTGTGTGTGTGTGTGCGTGTGCGTGTGCGTGTGCGTGTATGTAGGGTGGGGGGAGAAGGGGGGGGTCATCAGCCTCCATTGAATGGGTTAATGACTTCAAGTTGTGGTAGTGATGTGTGGAAGTAGGTGGGTTGTTGTCGTAAAAATGACAGCTTGTAAGACTTTACTTTCTGTAAAAATGTGATGTGCTCATCTTCTCCATTTCCCCTTGATGTGACATGATATGCAGAGATGTTGTTTTATTTTAGCAAATTTACGTAGGCCTATGATGTCACAAAACCCAGGGGAATACTCGTGGAAGCAAACAACTCAGCACTCAGTATTTCATTACGTATGTCGTAGGGTACTGTAGTCAGGCGGTCAATTGGGGTTGAGCAGGCGTTGAAATTGCATTTTAAAGTGTTTATTTAAAATGCTCTGGCAGATTGCACAGAAATGCTACATGAAGACAAATAACTAGCATAATATAATAAAACATGAAGGTTGTAACAAGCCTGCAACCATGGGCATAGCTACCCACAAGGCTGTACACCGGCCTTTAAGAACAGGCTAGACAAGAACACCGACGCCATTTCATTTGAAACAGGGAGAACACGTTTGAGACACTAACCATCCTGAGTGGGGCTTCAAATCTGCTGCACAGACTCGTGGCACAATGTGGACCCCCTCTTCATTTCATCTGAAAAGGAATACAACGAGGCAGAAGTCACAAAATCACTTGTTCAACAATATACTCGCTATAAAAAGACATGTTTCCTTCGAGTGCGAAGGCCATTGAGTGCATATACAATATAGCATCTTCATTTTGCACTCACAGTAACCGCATGTAACTTGCTGTAACATTGGGAAAGCATATATGCGACTCGCGACTTGTGTAGAATTGATGTATAGATATTATCCACGTTATATTGATGCAACATTTATGGCCAAACTAATGTTGCGAACATTGATCCCGTCCTGAACTGACATTTTCCAGACAGCTGTTCTGCAACCATTTTTGTGTTTGTTGGAGGTTTATTTTGCAACATATGTATAATACGTGCATCATTTTCACAATGTCTTGTTATTCTTATTCAACAAACTGCCAAATTGGAGTTGGTTGAAAAAGGGACACATCATGTTGTTTCGTCTACAAGACCGCTGTGCTGCGACCAATTCTTTTTAAATGTTTTTCGCTGTTTATTTTTTTACAATATTCTTATAATATAGGTAATTTAAATGTTATCTAGTTGTATTTATTTAAAATGCAGCCCATTCCCTGCTATGTTTAAAATTGTTGCTTAGTCCGTAGCGCTGTGATCATCACGCCTATGCTATAGCGTAGCACCTCATGACATTATAACAAAAAACAAGTGTGTGATAAAGTTTCTAACTTCATATATCACTCGCAATGTGAAATAAAAGCACTAATAATATATTAGTATTAATATATTAATATATATATCAATATTTTCTAATATTCAGTGCCTCCGGTTTCCTCCGCATCCTCTGTGTATATTGCAGTGCTATTACACCTGGTTGGCCCGTTTAATCTCTAATTGGCAGAGTATAATGCCACTCACTGATCACTGAGCGCACAAAGAGCTTGCAACCTATGCAACGGAGCATTTATACTCCAAACAATACAAGGGAGGCTGGCGTTGATGTCATGATTAGTGACAGACGTAGGGGAGACTGCACAAACAGGTGTTTGCCACCGCAAAGGTTAATGAGTGACATATCAGAACATACACTGACGTCTTTTTCTTGTAGATGTGTGGTCGCGGAGTAATGAGCGATCGCAGATGGGTGTTGACTCTTTTAATGAGCTTAATGTTTAGCGAGTGAAAGGCTTGACTTCTCCTGAAACAGAACGTTTAATATTACACATTTTTATATTTCTTTGAGATGATCGATGTGGTGGCCTCATATCGGATGATTTAATCTGATGGAATGTCATCACCATCCGATCGATAAACGATGTGGACAAGTGTTGAACTTAAAATACATTGTGTTTTCTAATTTTATAAGAGCGCTGGCTTTTCAAGTGCTGCTGAATAATGTGTGGTGGGGCTCTATTCAACTTTCAAATTGTGTTTTACCTTCATATGCAATGTTCAGCCGCTCTGGAAGGGATCGGTCCGAGATAGAACGCGCATGCTGCTTGACTGCACCTCGACGCTGGTAGCGACGTACCTTATCGTCTATAAATGAGCTCTTGGGTTGTGGGCATTTAAACACGTAGAGAATTGAGTTTATGCCCCTGGGATGGCTTCTTCAGACGATGGATATTTCTTCGAGGGAATTAAATCGCTGGCAAATAGCACCGTTTGTTTAAAAAAATCTCTCTCTATTTGGAACCCTATTAATAAGACCCCTGACAGCTAGAATCAAGGTGTGGGGACATAAGCCTTTGGTTCCCCAATAGTCTTAAACTTAATCCTAGTAGCTTGTGTTGTTTGAATTGTGAAATGAAAACGATTTGGGTCTGACAGAAGAGCCATCAAGTTTTCAAACCTAGCTTCCGTGTTTTTGCTTGAGTATTAATTCAAAGAGGGCCATTAAATCATGGGGGTCATTAGCGCATATGATTTTACAGGGAAACAACCCCATTCCTGCAAATTAGGTTGAAATGGAAATCTCAGATAAGGTTTTAAATGAGCAATGAAACAAACCAACAGCGTACACAGATCCACACATAAAAGATGAACAATATCAACAACACCCTCCATGCCTATCACACTAAACAACATTCTGGTTTAATAGATCCTTTGATGCACTACTTTCTGCATATAGCATCTCAAACACCAGCATTGCCAAAATAAAAGAAAGATGAAAACAATCCCTATAGATGCCTAGCTTTCAATGCTCCAGATTGCACGATATTGTTCTCTGTGGCAAATGGAAGGAACCCCCAATTTTAAAACCTGGTAGCCAGTAACTCTGCCCGGCCACTCTGATGCTTGGCCCTCTTAACCCCCTCTCCCTTTCCCCTTCTCCACCCATCCCCACCCACCCTCTCCCATCCCCACCCAGCCAGCCCGCCTGCCCTTCACTCCTTCATCTCCTTGTCTCTGTTGGGCCCCTCAGACGATTTGTCATGGATCAAATGAGACAATTTGTCATGGATTAGTGCACTTAAATGTCTGTGTGATAGTGGAAGCAGTCACTGGAAAAGCTCAGGAATCCTATTACACCGCCTTTTTTTATGGCCGGGGGTAGATGGAGGTTGAATTGGCACTTTATATGGACTGCCCTACGTCCCTTTTACTCCCTGCACAACATATAATCAGTGATTCACTCTTAGGTGGACTTCAACTGATGTGTAACTAACACACTTTAGCATTTTCCTCTGATATAGTACGTTTTAATAGATTATCTTTTCCCTTTTTCGCCAATCTCTTTTTGTTATTCTTTGTCTTCAGTTAACCACCTGACCTGCCGGCCCCCTCCTCCAGGCTCCGGCCCGTCTTTACTCCACTAAATACTCACAGTCCCTTCTAGTTTTCCAACCTCGCATAGCAATAAGGGCTAACAAAGGCAGGGGCAGAGTACTTAATTTACTTGGATTGCCTCATATATCACACACAGCAACGCATTTGCATTTCTGCCCTCACCTCTCTTTTGTAGTGAACTACTCAACAAAGAAAAAAAAAAGACGGAATGTCGAGGGACACCATTGGCCACCGTTTGATTTCTTTGGAGATAGATTGTGTTAACCACATGGTTCTCTGAGCTCTACTGATAGGGACAGGAGAAGAAGCCCTGCTTCCTGGGCTGGGAGTCCTTGAGAAAGGTCTCTCTCTCTCTCCCCGATTGAATCGACTGCATTGTAGACTTGCGCTTTGCTTTTGAATTAGCATTTGTTTAATTTGATTTTAAAAACCCTTTTTATTACGTACTGGGACGTATTGCTATATGTCCCTGTATGTTTATTCTACTTAATTTGTACCACTTGCAGGAAAACCTAAGGAACAGTAGTGTTCATTTGTACATTTACATTTAGGGCATTTAGCAGACGCCTTTATCCAAAACAACTTACAATAAGTGCATTTATCATAAGAAGTGAAACAATATATCGCTGTCAGTACAGTAAAGATGTTCATAGAACCAAGTGCAAGTACTAACAATCACTAGGCTAACCCATTCCCGGTGTACAGCAATGATAGCAGCTACTGCAGATGCTACACAATTAACTCTTACTAAAAACAACGACAGCAGCAAAATCCAACACAGCTGCAATAGGGTTAAAGTTAGTACAACCAATTGCAATGCTAAACATGAGTTCTTAGTTTCAAGACTCACCTACAGCCAGATATGAGACAACCTTCTTAAAGACAAATATAAATGTTCCTTAACACAATGTATTACTATTATTCATATTTTTTTCCGTCTACCAATTTATCCCCAGCCCGTTGTAACGATCCACACACTCAGTAGTGTTAACTGCAGCGGCAAAAGCCACATATCAGTGGCAAACACGTTAAAGTGTTTTTTTCCACGTGCCCCTTTGTCAAACGACAGCAGATTACATCCCACGCCTTATCTCTCTCTCTCTCTGAAGTCACATAATTGTATCAGGCAGGAATCGCAGAAACCATTCATCCTAGATCTTTCATACGTGTCTAATACCTAGCAGGAAGGAAATAACACAACAAACAGACCCGCTCACACCAAGGAAAGATCTCTCCACATTACCGAGTATCTTAAGACACATAAAATTAAGTGCTTTCTGAAATTGTATTTCACATTATGTAAATTGTAGAATTGTGTCTGACAGTTAGTTTCTAACGTTATTCCTATCTGGTGCATGCAACATGCATGGTAGGAAGGAATAAAGATGCTGGATACTGTAACATTATCATGTTTATTTATTCACGTTGTGCACTGCTCTTCCATCACCTCTACACCCCTCAAGCCCTTTTCTGAGCAGTCTGCTGAACCAAAATAGCTTGCTTATGTTAATGGGGAAAGAAGACACTGAGACAGGTAATTGTAATTCAGCGGAGGCACTTTGCATTATCATTTGGAACCACTGCAGGGGACGAATGTTTCTTATCGGATGGTTTGTTGGGGACGACTTCTATCACCCCGCACTTCGGGAGATCATTCACCCGAAGAACTGGAGACGAGATCGGCTTAAGGCAAAGTACGGATCGGCCCAGGAATATGTTTGTTTGTACACAGCAAGTCATTATGTATTCACACGTTCATTTATTGATGTACACTAATTCAGAGGGGAATGTAGTAGTAAGTGGGCCGGAGATAATAACGGAAAGGGTTTTCTCATGCAGGTCGTTGCTAGGTTTTGGGGACGTTCGGGGCTCAACCCGGACCTCTGTAATAGGGTCCCGGGGGATCCAGTCCCGTCCTTTCTTTTTGATAAACAAGCTCCATTTCCATGCTTTTATATGCCCTCTGGCACCTTATTTATATTCAAAGTACATGTCTTAATCATTGAAAAATGTAAATGTCTATCTCAAAAACGTATGGTTTTTCCCACATTAGTTATGAATTGTGCTGAAATTGTGCAACTGCTAATAAATATTAGTGGTTGTTAGTAGTAAGGATTAGTGTTAAGTAGAAGTGGAATACATTATAACTACCATCATTAAAAATGAATTGACATGCTATGCTACAGTGCCAGACTAGAGATAAAAAGTTAAATGTGCTTATGTGAACATTAGTTTATTGGAACATAACATGTTCTTTAACATAGCACACATAATGTTTAAATAGTAGTGCAATGACAATCTCTCTCTCTCTCTCTACAAAACCTGAGTGTGCCAAGACGTTTGAAGATCTGCTGCTTGAATGACACATAGAGGATCTAAAACATACCTGGGTCTTTCATCATCAGCAATTTCATATTCATTTTTAGGGCTGGTTGGAAGATGAACAGATCTGTTTGTATTTTTGTATTATTATTGTTTTGGTGAATACAAAAATAATAAAAGACCATTTCTTTATGGCTATTCATAAAGCATTCAGGGCTGTAGCCTTGGAGGCCCAGGTCTAATGATACCGCTGCTTTCGGGTATGGGATGAATATAACAAGTTATTGCATCCCTTTCTAAAGAGTGCTTTAATGTAATAATATTTTTCTAGGTTTTTATTTTTATTCTTGACAGGCTGAAAAAAGCACAAACGGAAGTGGAATAATTTGCGCCCCAGGTCTGAATAAATCAATTTCGTGGTCATGGACTTTCCAGCAACCATGGTAAATGTTTATTAAACAGGTATCTCTGTTGTATTGTCTCTGTCACCAATTTTACTTTTTACCTCCTTTTTTTTTTTTTTTAAAGTGCGGGAATTTAATATGTGTCCAAGGTGACAGCTTTTCATTTATTTATTTTTCATAAAATGATATTCTGTTTACCCAAAGGTGAGGTGACAGGCAGCATAAACACACAATGTTATTTGGGAATTAGGGGAAGCAGAAATTATATTTCCTGGCTGCATCCCTGACCTGTCAGGCGAATGATTGAAACACCATCCAGCTTTTTTTTAGGCGGTGTGCGGAGCTCGTCTTGTCAGCACTACGCCAGGGCGCATTTGTTTCGTCAGATTTTCCCTGACTGTACCCGGGTGTCCGCCCGCCCAGCGCAAGCCCCACATCCACTCATCCCGCTGACAGCTGGAAGGTCTAATGTACGGCAATCCGAGGTCCCGCTGTCATCCGCCTTCACCCCAAAACGCGCATAATGGGAAGCACGGCTAGCACGGGGAGATCGACACGGCTACAACACAAAATAGCAGACACAATTTACGATTGTGTCTGCCCCCGCCACAAGGACACGACGCGCCAGGTGAAACACATTCGGTGTCCTGTATTTAAAATGGCAGTCGCTAATACGACGCATGGCAAAAACGGTGACACACTTTTTTCCTTTTTTTTGGGGGTGTGTGAGATGTTGGAGAATAATTAGCGTCCGTCGGCGACTGCAATGCATCATCGTTTGCAGGCGGATGCCCAGCGGACCGAGCTCCATTGTTACGCGGCCGCGTACCTCTCGGGCTTGGGGGCAAGCGGCTGATGGGGACCGGCTCAGAGAGGGAGAGAGAGAGACAGTGAAGGACGAGCCGGCGCCGGGCTGCGTCTGACTCTGTAGCCTAATGACCCACTGGAGCATCTCACTCTGCCTCACCCTCCCTCTCTCTCTCGTTCAGGCCTGCTCTCTTTCTCACACTCGCTTCCTCTGTCCTATCTTGCTCTCTCACTATGTCCTCGCTCCCTCTCTTTCCCCCCCTCTCTCTCTCTCTCTCTCTCTCTCTCTCTCTCTCTCTCTCTCTCTCTCTCTCTCTCTCTCTCTCTCTCTCTCTCTCTCTCTCTCTCTCTCTCTCTCTCTCTCTCTCTCTCTCTCTCTCATGATATCTGTTCTGTCAGAGACACACGTCTCCGTTTTTTTCTGATGTGTTTTAACTCGACCTGTCTGAGAGCTTCTGGTCACTCCTCCCTCTGTGCTTTTTTTTTTGTCTCCAGAACAGCTGGGGGCTCTTTTTGTGTCTGGAACACACAATCAACTCCAATTTCCTCTGTAATTGAGCAAAGCGGGAAATAATAAGGCAGCACCACACTAAACAGGAACACATGCACCAGGTTAGCAACATGAGGTGCTCAAATCCCCTCTCTCCACACCGCGGTGACCAACGCTGAACAGTATGAGCAACTGCTATTTATTCATCAGGCATGAGGCTCTATCAACCACTGTGCATTATTTGTGCGGATTAGGTGGCAAGAATGCGGTGGCTGCAAACAACATCATGCTTTTCTCCCACACCGGCAGCAATAATAAATACCACAAAAAAAAGGCATCCATTAAAAAGATAAAAGAGAATTTCCCTGCCTCAGCAGACATACCTGAATTTTTGTTAAATCCTATTTTTGGATCAAAAAAATCTATCTTTTGACCTTGTTAATTTTCTAAAAGTCCTCACACCTGCGTAATTAGGTGTGAAGCACGCGTGCCGCATAATATTCACAGACGAGGAACGTTGCCCACACAGTCTCCGTCTTTTATATCATCTTGCCACCCCCACATTGAGTTTAATCTTCAAAAAGGGATCCAAATCAAGGACTGTTATGAAGGATACACAAACAAAAGCATCCATACAGACATGATCTGTAGTTATGTCACCTATGATCACCTCTAAGTCATGGGTTGAATCAAAAGACACGCATATGAAGATGGAACGTCTGCCGTATTTGCTAGTTAATCTAAATCCTGTGCATTTTTCAGTCTAACTAGTCTTATGGGATCCTCTTTCTGACTCCAAATCTGTCATGATTTGAGGATCTGTGATCTTTATGCTAAAACGATGAATGAATGCCTGTTGATATTTCTATATTTTTTCTTGCAGACATCTTAAATCAGTTTGGCCTCCATTAATAAAGGCTATCAATGTTAAGAGGTACGATTTTTTTACCATACCGAGGTGCATAAAAGACATAGCGATGTATCCGATCTAACGAGCAGTACAGTACCAGGCCAGTTTCAACCATTACATCCCTCCACTTCCTCTCCTCTCATTTCATAGATGAATACATTTCCTTCAGCAAGCCTATGCACGACCCATCTTTTCCCTCTTCGGATGGCAAATTGAGGGAAATCTGCAACTCGATTTCCACCTACACCTAATACAAGGGTATTTTGCAAGTATCTTATCACCTCGGTCTCGCCTGGCTATCAGCGTAGGGATGTGTGTGCCTGCGTGTGCAGAGACCTCTCCCTCTATAATTCCACGCTACATTCGCTCTCTCACGGCCACTAGAACGCAGGCTCTTGCTCCACCAGTCCGGCTCCGTTACCCCCAAATACCTTTCTAATCACCAGCCCACAGTAGCCACTAGCATGCTGCTAGCATGCTACAAGCATGCTATTGTTCCAACATGCTTTCTCTGCAGAGAGGCATGGGACTGGGCTGTAAAGAATGACATTAACCCGCTTCTATTAGTTGCTATGCATCCAAGAGCCCAGATCCTGGCCCTGGACAGCAACACAATGCTGATGCCGGGTATCTGATGCCTTCACTGGGGCAGACCTGGGTTGGCTCCAGAGGAGCAGTAATTACAACGCTAATTGATTCACATTAGAGGCCGGAGAGGCACGGCAAATCTCTTTCGGTTTTATTGATGTGGTTGTTGGGTCACAACCCGGCCCCCACCCAAAGGGCCTCTGGCTGTTTTGCTCTGGCTGCTGTAATGGGATTGGCGGGAATGCAAGGTGCGAGTGGGAATTTTGTATCTGCATGTATGAAAGTGATTGTGGGGGGTTTGAAGGGGGTGGATCTAAGGAGGAGGTGGGAGGACTCAGGTCTCATTAGAGGGACAGCGGTCCCCATATTTCTATTTCTGACAGGTTGCTCTGACACCCAGCGCCACAATTTGTAGAGCCCAGTGTGTATGAGTGTGTGTGTGTGAGTGTGTGTGTGTGTTTGTGGGGGGTGGGGGGGTTGGGGGGGGGATTGATATGTATGTGAGGCGGTAGGTGGGTAGAGGTGTGGGTATGTGTGTGTGTTACCAGATGAATCCATCCAGGGGCATAGGGGCTGTCACAATGTTTGATTTGAGACGGATCATGAGGGAGGGGGGGGAGGAAAGGAGATAGGGGGAGGGAGAGAGAGAAAATGTGTGTGTGTGTGTGTGTGTGTGTGTGTGTGTGTGTGTGTGTGTGTGTGTGTGTGTGTGTGTGAGTGAAACACAATTGCACCTGGGGCTGACAAGTCATGGTAAAATAAGCTCCATTGCTACTCAAGCAGACACTGAGGTGTCACACTGTTGTGGCCCCGTCTTCTGCTGCCACGGCCACACCAAAAGTTAGTCAGATGGGTCTCCGGAGGTTACCACATACAGGAAAAAAATCACTTGATCTAATTACTTTCATTAAAGTCCCGAAACTCGGAGTGCCACCTCTACCGCACGTTTCTGTCAAAGGCTATAATGTGGAGAAGACAAAGGTTGTGTTACAAGAGCCCGGCCCGCCTGCTGATTCATCCAGTCACCTGTGTTCTGTTTAGACCGCATGTAGAGATCAACTGGGGGACAAACACACACACACACACACACACACACACACACACACACACACTCAGGGCTTGTACAGTCCACCCCGCGATGGGAGCGTCAGTGACATCCTCATGGTAGAGCGCTAGAGCCAAAGCCTGGTGTTAGCTTGAGTACCTCTCCAGCGCTGGATCGATCAGGAGACATTCACACAGGCCGCGGTCGCTCCATCACATCCACACTGCTATCCTCTCCTGCTTCACGCCATTGCTGTCTCTCTCTTCCTCAAGCTCTTTCTGTCTCTCTCTTGATCTGTTTGTCTCTCATTCGCATTCTCTCTCTCTCTTGTTCTGTCTGTCTCTCTTTCACCTTCGTTCTCTTGTTCTATCCATCTCTCTATCTCCTTCTCTCTCTCTATCTCCTTCTCTCTCTCTTTCTGTCTGTCTCTCTTTCACCTTCTTTCTCTCTCTCGTTCTGTCTGTCTCTTGCACCTTCTTTCTTTCTCTCTCCCTTGTTCTGTCGGTCTCTCTTACACCGTCTTTTCCTCTGTCGTTCTGTCTGTCTCTCTTTCACCATCTCTATTTCTCTCGTTCTGTCTGTCTCTCTTACACCTTATTTCCTCTGTCGTTCCGTCTCTCTTTCATCGTCTTTCTGTCTCTCTCTCGTTCTGTCTGTATCTCTTACACCTTATTTTTCTGTCGTTCTGTCCGTCTCTTTTACACCTTTCTCTCTGTCGTTCTGTCTGTATCTCTTACACCTTATTTTTCTCTCTCGTTCTGTCCATCTACCTCTGTTGTTCTGTCTCTCTCTTTTACCTTCTTTCTCTCTCTAGTTCCAT